>NC_056733.1:988913409-989213409 GCF_019279795.1 Protopterus annectens
GTTGTTACCTCACAGCAAGAGGTTCTCCCGTTTGATTCTCGGCTTGGCTTGGGAGTGCCATCTGTGTGGAATCTGCATGTCCTCCCCGTGGTTGGGTAGCCTTCGAAAGACGTGCGTGCGTAAATGGGCATGCCTTTGTTGAAGGTTGGGCGTCGAGCTGGCACCTCGGCATTTCATAAAAATCTACTGCCAATCAATAGCTGACTGGTGTTCCGCTGTGGTGACCCCTTACCGGGAAAAAGTCAAAAGACAAACGACAACATATATATACACATATATGTTTACCATATGTCCAGAACATGGAGTGGAATCATACCTCAGCACCAGTAGTCTCAACCTCTTAGTGCAAGGCGATGTCATGTATGTATTGCAGGTACATATGTAGACTGTTACTACTGTAACATGGGTTGTCTTAACAGAAATGTGTGTGGGAGGTCACATCTGCTATTGACATGTACGCGATCAGTTACTGACAGACATCCTAAGGTCATTATAGTACAGTACAACTGATATCACAGTCATGATCCTGTGGACTACAGCAGAGATATGACCAATATATTTGGACAGTCTGGCACACTCCGGTCAAAACAGAGGTATACACAGATCCCCTTAGTGTGAGACATGTGGACCAAGCCTGACAATGTGGCTGTTAACAACCATGTAAATGGGTATATCATGTAAATACTGGACTACATATGCCCACACAGTTTATGCATTCATACACTCCTGTCTGTCCTGACACATAATAACCACTGCTGCAGTGGTCACAAGCCCACATACGACCCACTAGTTAGTGACATACATCTGTACACCATCCCACTGCTTTGACAGAAATACATGACAGTTATGGTGGCCCAGCAACAGTACATCTGTCAAGTATCTGGACATGACATCACACTGGGTAATTACACTAAGCTGCTAGGCATGTCACAAAGCACTGTGCAAACTACAGGCAGCCTGCCACAACACTGGCCTACATTTCTTATGGGGGAATACACATGTTCCTGCAAATATACCAGGCTCTACAGGCATGTCACAGCACAGAGTAACAGACACCTGTGTGAAAGTGCATAACCACAACCAATGTGAACACAGCCACAGTCACATATGGTAAGCAAGCTTAATATTACAGTACATGGACTGTCTGATCAACACCATCCTCATATGTGCCACTCACACACTAACCCTACATATACTGGGCCATGACACAGTGTGGTCCGATGCCTGTCTGTGGTATGGAACATGAGTGTGTTTGGCCCTGCAAACATGTAAGCTGATAGGGTACCATACACTGGAGCAGCATGTAACATCAGATAGAACAGGACCAAGAGCAATGACATCTACCACAGTCTGTACACAGGCCAATGTACATATTTACAGTACACACACTGTCGACAATCACCATAAGTACACAGACCTCACTACTTAAAACACAACCACATAATGCCCAGGTTATGTCCTCAAATATAACCCCTACTTTACATAACATGTCTAGCAGCCTGATATCTCACTGGCTTGTTATCGAGTATGATGTCAATAAATAATGGTGTACAGAACACATGCACCTCTTACTGCATGACATATGTACAAAGGCTGACAAACTTGTGGTTGGAGGTACAAACACAAGGCCAACATTGACATGTTGCTGTGATAACCTCATACATTTACTGTTGTAACAGGGTTTGTTGTGACATATGTCCTATGAGGGATATGAAGTCAGTAATGCTCATAGCTGTCACCATGTACTGACTGCAATCCTCAGGCTATGCTTCTGCAATGCTTTTGTAAGATAGGTAATCTGTGAGTAACACAAGACACATAAGACTCCAAACACTGGCCGGTCTGCAGATAACCCTACAGGTGGGAGATTCCTCAAACTCATAACACTGTCATGACAGGTATTGAATCATGTAGACCAGCCATATCCACAAAACTCTGTTAAACCAATATTACGCCAAATGCAGAAGAGCAACACTTACATTCTGTAGTCATGTCTGGCACCCCCCCTCCTGTGAGCAACACTTACATTCTGTAGTCATGTCTAGAACATCCCCCTCCTGTTTGTTGGCCTGTCTCCACAGTGTATGTTGTAAGAGGTATATCCCACTACCATCTGTGATGCTGTTGGACAAACATCGACATGAAGCCCTATTCACAGTAAATGAAAAGGGCCAACACTCACATGATGTTCCTAGTTACAGGAGTGCGTTTCCATGAAATTGGCTATGGGAATGTTACCACAGTTATTCCACATGCAATCAGCTAGTGGGGGACTGCAATTCGTGCACAGGCCATCATCTGATCATGAGCATCACTTACAAAACACAAACTGCTGCCTAAGCAAAGCAGGTGTACTTCTCTACATCCACCAGAGAGGGAGTGAGAAAGACAGAGACAACGTAAGACAGGGAGTGAGTACGAGAGTAAAACCTAAGCATGTTTGTGTCACACACTTTCCAGTATGGGGTTTCAAATCCCTACCTGACTATGTATTGCTATTGCATGTCTATGCAGTTATTGCATGTATCACAGAGCTGATATGTTGGGGAGCTGTCCAAAGGTATATTTGACGGTGAGTGACATCAGCAACAGTGATAACAGAGGGATAAGGAAGGTGTAGTACACATGCCTGTCCACAAGAACAGGTGTCAAGGTTGACACAGCCACATTCTCTCAGGGACTCACACACATTATCACAGTTGTCAGGGTCAGGATTAGACTTCCTAACTAGCTGGTTTGCCACAATACAGTAATATGCAGGTATCACAAGCACCCCAGAGGTTATTAGGATGATATATGGGCAAAGGATATGTCAAGGTGTCTGACATCAGAAGGCATGCTTCAGTAGGCCAATGGGAGGTGTAGTGAATGTGAATGGTGTCCAAATCATTATACTCCACACACACAGGTTTTCCAGTACTGACATGCATTGGCGCATTGCTTCACAGGTGTGTAGTGGTTGACTGTGCCAGAAGGCTGTACAAGGCTTGTTAAAGGGTATACCTTGGCATCAGACCACATGACAATGGTCTGCTGTGTGGCTCAGGGGTGTAGTTTATGGATTGGCCCACACAGTTGGGTATTGTATTCACCATCCAGTCATCTGGGTCACTATTGTGGGTGGTCAGTGCTGTGCAATGCTTGCCATGTATGTGTTCTATATTCCATAACATGGACAGTATCTGGGATGTGCACATGTCCCACATGCATGTTCTGTGACATGTGGAAGTGTACTTGGGGTGTCTGGGGCATGTTGTGTAGACAGATTGTTATCATCAGATGTGCCATTCCTGACCACATGTGGTGAGAACTGGCAATGGACACTAGATTGACCCTGCACCTACATTGACTGCATGGTACAGGTATTCCCTGGTGTCAGTGGCATCTGTCCATACAAGGCATGTGTATAAGGCATGGTATGTCCTTTGTGGTTTACATTTTCTGGCTCAACAGTTGTTTCAGGCGTCCAGTGGGTAACATAGTGAAGGAGCACTGTATGGAATGATTTGCCTATTGATGGAACAGTGTGCCATGTCCTCAGTAGTCCACTGCAATCATACCATGGTTACTATCTGTGGGCAATATGCAGTGAACTACCAACATAGTGGTTGTTGCCTAGCTGAGTGTGTTTGTGCATGAGACATGGGTGGAGAGTGTTCTCTAGGTAATACAAGGGTTGCCTATATTTTTCTCCAAACCATGATGCCACATGTAAGGGTATGGATTGTCTACCCTAACCTGTCTGCTGTTTGACATCTGTTATCCTTGTAAGATGGGCATTGGAGGGTGGCCTAATGGTTAAGGTGTTTGCCTTGCAAGGATAACAGATGTCAAACAGCAGACAGGTTAGGGTAGACATCTGTTATCCTTGTAAGGTGGACATTGGAGGGTGGCCTAATGGTTAAGGTGTTTGCCTTGCAAACACAAGGTGCAGGGTTTGAGTCTCACAAGGGACAATTGGCTAGGCTTAAAATGGCTCGCAAGGGCAGTTAGCTTAGTACTAATCTATGAACCTATGAACCTATAATAAGCCCACCATACATGAAATTTGCAAAACCCACTGCACAATGGGTCCTGTTATTGCACACTAACAGCTACCTCCACACAGGATACGCATGACAAACACACACACACACACACACACACACACACACACACACACACACACACACACACACACACACAACAAGTCTCACAGTTGCCATGTCTGGGATTAGAACTCCTTCATAATTAGTACATCACACTACAACATTACACAGTTATAGCATGCAGCATGGAGTTTACTGGGCCACTCTTTCCCCAAAGGTGTATTTCAAAGTGAATGACATCAGCAGGCTTGCCAAAGTAGGGCAATGGAAGTTGTAGTGACTGTGAATGGCTTCAAAAGCATTGATCCCTACACAGACAAACAAACACACAAAGATTTTGAGTTGCTATGTCTGGGATTAGAACTCCTACCTAACTAGTACATCACACTACAGCATTATGCAGTTATAGCACATGCCATGGAGATTACTGGGCTACTCTTTCCCCAAATATGTATTTCAAAGTGAATGACATCAGCAGCCTTGCCAAGGTTGGGCAATGGAAAGTGTATGTCATAGGTTAATAGGTTGGTACTAGGCTATTGGCCCTAGGGCCTATACATGCCTAGCCATGACATTTCCCTGGCTATGTCTTCCCACAGTATTTATTTCCTGGACCCCTGTCTAGCAGAGCAACTGACATGTCTCCTGGGGCCAATTTCCTATCTCCCATCCAATCATCTAGGTTCCTTTAGAAGAGGGACAAAGAGGCATTCTGCTTGACATGTATGGGCAGTCTATTCCAGAGTCTAGGGAGGCTCTGGGTCAGGAAAACATCCCTCCAGCATGTATTGTTCATTGTGATGACAAGGTTTGGATCTCTGGAACATGTGGCTGTAAGGGTTTGGAATTCTTTAAATGTAGCATGTCCAACAGCTGTGGGTTTGACATGGCATTGTATGTTAAGCAGAGATCACCTCTGAGTACACAATATGTAACAGATTATAGCTGGATGATTTTCAGACGGTCAGCAAAGGGCATCTGGTTTAGGCCTATGATTATTTTAGTGTGGTATGTCAGCAGCCTTTTTAGTTGTTGCAGATGTCTTGTGAGGTAGATACGTAATGGGCCACTGTAGTCTGTACTGGGTCTACTGAGAGATGACTACAGTGGTACAATGGCCTCCTTTTTCCAGAACGTAAAGCCCTTAGTGATGAGGTGTGCCACATAGGTGGATTTCCTGACTGTTGTGGCAATGTGGTTATCAAAGGTGAGACCATGTCTGGGATTAGAACTCCTTCGTAATTAATACATCACACTACAACATTACACAGTTATAGCATGCAGCATGGAGTTTACTGGGCCACACTTTCCCCAAAGGTGTATTTCAAAGTGAATGACATCAGCAGGCTTGCCAAAGTAGGGCAATGGAAGTTGTGACTGTGAATGGCTTCAAAAGCATTGATCCCTACACAGACAAACAAACACACAAAGATTTTGAGTTGCTATGTCTGGGATTAGAACTCCTACCTAACTAGTACATCACACTACAGCATTATGCAGTTATAGCACATGCCATGGAGATTACTGGGCTACTCTTTCTCCAAATATGTATTTCAAAGTGAATGACATCAGCAGCCTTGCCAAGGTTGGGCAATGGAAAGCGTAGGTCATAGGTTAATAGGTTGGTACTAGGCTATTGGCCCTAGGACCTATACATGCCTAGCCATGACAATTTCCTGGCTATGTCTTCCCACAATATTTATTTCCCTGGACCCCTGTCTAGCAGAGCAACTGACATGAACCCTGGGGCCAATTTCCTATCTCCCATCCAATCATCTAGGTTCCTTTAGAAGAGGGCCAAAGAGGCATTCTGCTTGACATGTATGGGCAGTCTATTCCAGAGGCTGGGGAGTCTCTGGGTCAGGAAAACATCCCTCCAGCATGTATTGTTCATTGTGATGACAAGGTTTGGATCTCTGGAACATGTGGCTGTAAGGGTTTGGAATTCTTTAAATGTAGCATGTCCAACAGCTGTGGGTTTGACATGGCATTGTATGTTAAGCAGAGATCACCTCTGAGTACACAATATGTAACAGAGTATAGCTGGATGATTTTCAGATGGTCAGCATAGGGCATCTGGTTTAGGCCTATGATTCTTTTAGTGTGGTATGTCTGCAGCCTTTTTAGTTGTTGCAGATGTCTTGTGAGGTAGATACGTAATGGGCCACTGTAGTCTGTACTGGGTCTACTGAGAGATGACTACAGTGGGACAATGGCCTCCTTTTTCCAGAATGTAAAGCCCTTAGTGATGAGGTGTGCCACATAGGTGGATTTCCTGACTGTTGTAGCAGTGTGGTTATCAAAGGTGAGACCACTGTCCACCTGTGCCCCTAAGTCTCAAATCTCACTTTAGGTGTTTAGTGTAGTGTCACCTATGTGGTACTTCACAGGTACATGTCCCTTCCAAAAGGGGATAACTATACCTTTCTTGGCATTGATCTTGAGGTCATGGCTCAGGCACCAAGCATCTCTTTCTGTAAGGCCCTTCTGTAGAATATCCACATCATGTGGGAATTCAGTATTGGCTTTCAGTGTGCAGGCATCTGTGACCTTTGTTTGCCAGAGTCCCTTAGTGTTGGACTGTACTTCAGAGTAGTAGATGCCAACAAGGGTGGTCTCAGGACTGAACCCTGAGGTACTCCATCTGTCACTTGTCTGGGGCTGGAGTTGGTGTCACCTAGATTTTCAGTGTGGGTTCTGTTAGTACAGCAGTTCGCAGCCCATTGGGTGACATAGGGATTAATGGCCAGCTTGGTACATTTATCCATGATTCCTGACTGGGAAATGGTGTTGAAAGCCTTGGCGAGGTCTGGATAGGCTGTGTGAACCACCCTACCCTCATCCACAGCTCTGCAGACTGATTCAAAGTTGTCAATCAGGTTGAGGTGACATGATAGGCCCTTCACAAACCCAACCTGGTTGGGTCCAGTGTTTGCAGGTTGCCAATGTCTTTGTTTTAATTTCCATGATAATACATTCCATAGCCTTACAGATCAGGCACATTATACTGCTGGAGCTGTAGTTCCCAGGATCCAAGGTGGAACCCCCCTTGTGGACTGGGATAAATGTAGCTGTGTGCCACACAGTGGGCACAAAGCCTGAGGTGTGGCTATGATTAGACATGGCACATTCTGGGCCAAAGTTTTGTTCTTCTTATTATCCTATTTCACTTCTAAATGTAGGTTATAAAATGTTTATGGCAATAATGACAAAGAGACCAAATAATATTTTGAATGAAATTATTAACATTGATCAAACCGGCTTTATATTAAACAGTAGAGTATATAACATTATTAGACTTAACACCTTAAGAGAACTTGCTAACAAAAAAAAACTTTCGATTATAAGTTTAGATTTAGACAAAATGATGATTCTGTAAATTGGAATTATTTTTTGAAAGTTCTTGAAGAATATATTTTTTCTGTAGAATGTATAAACTTAATCAACATGTTATATAGTAATGTATCTGCATTTATCAAAATAGCCTATTTCCTATCTAGATCTGTGTCTTTAGACTCGCTTGTAAAAATTTCCCAAAAATGTTAAAATTTTTATTTAACATTAATATTAATAGTAAACAATATCCCCAAAATTTTAGAATTTTTATTTGCTATTAATACTAATATAGGTAAGGATACGTTATCTCTATTGAAACTGTATAGGATATTAAGAATGGGTTGTTCTTTTGTAGAAGTAAAATCTTGAGATTACTCTACAAGAGATAATGCAGAGTTTTCATACCTAATAAAACATTATTATTTAAATTGATAAAGCATCTTCTTCCCTGTACTGAAAGTTATTTACTTGGAAATATCTGCATGGATCTTTTATAACTCCCATAAGGTTACAATAATAAACAAAATATCAAAAGTTAATTGCTGGAGATGTGAGAATAAGCAGACTGGCTACATATGATACTACAATGTAAAATAATATCTCCGTTGTGGAAAGAGTTTAAAATTTTTTGGAAAGTGTTTTGGTCAGATAAAAGTATAATAACAAACTCATTAATATGGCTTAATGCTTCAATTCTAGAAGTTCTTCCATAAACACAAATATCTCTTTTATGGTCAATTTTAATATTGGAAGGAAAGTTATTATTTTAAATTAGAAATGTAAAACTGTCATATTATTCCCTGAAATTATATATTTAGCAAAAAGTGTTTGCAAGAAGGAATTGCTGACCATTAAGATGAGAACACCTAACATAATATATCAATATATTGCATGGAAAAAATGAGTGATTTTCTTGGAAAATACTAATGATATTTGTGTTAATTCTTAACAAAAACCTTGATATGGACAATTGTAAATCAATTGTAAATAGTTTCTATTTGTTATGTTTTAATAATATATTTGTTTTGTTATATTGCAGTTGCTGATAAAAACTGAATAAAAAATAAAAAAGTGCTATGGAGGACTATGTATAGCATAAAGGGGAAGGGATGTCAGGATTTATTGATAATAGAGAAATAGTGGATGATATAATAGAAGAGGAGAAGCTAAATTTATGATAGGGAATCTTAGTAAAGCATTTGATACAATAGGAAATAAAATTTTATGGGTGTTAATGAAAGAATACAATCTAAATGAGAAAAGTAAGAAATTATGTATGTCTGCCTATACAAATAATACATTAAAAATTCTAACAAGTGGTTGTTTAAGTAAAGAAGTATAAATGAGGAAGGGTGTAAGGCAGGGAGGTCCAATGAGTTATATACTTGTTGCATTAATTATGAATGTGACTGTATATGAAATAAATTGTAAACTGCAGGGGGCAGGGTATATAACACTTGAAGGGCTAAAAATTCCAGTTTTGTTAATGCAGATGATATTATAGTAATTGAAAAAAAGACTTGGATAAAAAAGTAATATTTTGTTTAAATGAGTGTCTAGAATCAATGGGGATGACTTTAAACAAAGAGAAAAGTAAAGTATTAGGCAATGTGGTTAAGACTGTGGGGGATACATTTTACAGTGAATTCAATCTCTGTCTTAGATACAAAATTTGGGAATAAGAGTGTAAGTAGAATTCAACAAATAAATGATAGAAGCATTAAAAGAAATTATTTTTTTCTGGAAAACACATAGGTTATCATTTTGGAAAAAGGTTCATCTGATAAATTCTGTGTTTAATAGGAAAATAGCATATTTAGCAAGTACCTTTATGCTCCAAACTGTATTTAAAAAAATAATTGTTGCAGGTATTTTTTTCATTCTTATGGGGTTCTTAATTGAATCCAATTAAAAGAGAAATTTTCCATGTAAAAAGTTCAGGGTTAATTAACCCAGTGGGATACACTGCTTCATTAAATTTATATACAGTGTTAAAGTGGATAAATGAATAACATGAAAGACTGGTCATAAAAATGTTTAAACGTAAATATGGGGCATGGCAAAAAGGAGCAAAAGAGAAAAAGGATATACAAATGAAGAGATTAAATGTTATCAAGAAAAATATTAATGTGAAAATAGAAATTGAAATAGAAAAGTATGGCAAAAGAATATAATGATACAATATTATTTTGTTAAACCATGGGAAATCTAGCAAACGGAAAGAATAAAACTATAAAAATAAGAAATAAATGGCATAATAAAAAAGTAGAATGCCAAGATTTTTTTTTTTTTTTGTGGAGACCGGTAATAGATAAATTACCAGTGAAAGGCAACATGCCATGTAAAATGGAAAGTAAAAGAATATGTTTACATTGTGGGGAAGAGAAAACTACTGAACATGCGTTTTTGAAATGTGAAAGAATTGTGAAATTATGAGAAAAGGTATGTAAAGAAAATTTCTTTGAATATATAAAAAAGCGAACAATATAAATATGGATAGGGTTAAATGTGGGTATTATATAAATAGAATATGTTAAACAATGGATAAAATGCTTTACATTAAACTGGTTATATGGAATGAAAGGATAAATGAAATGTTTAATGGAAAATGGATTTTGGCAATGATATTGAGTAAAATCAGACGGTGGGTATGGAAAAAGGAGTAGGGGTCTAGTAAGGATAAACATTTGCCATTACCAAGTATGAATGTTTAATAAGTAAAAGAATGAAATGGAAAACTATATGTTTGTAAATTTATAAATATGTAAATATTTTGTAAATAATCAAAAGAATAAAAGCAGGCAGAGGCAAGGCTCCAGTTTCTTCAGCTGATTTATTACAAGACACACAAGCGCTTTCACCACAAGGCTTCTTCAGGTGTATAAAAGGCAGCACTCAACACACCTATTCTTATACTAAGCATTAGCTAGTCACATGATTAAAAAGAGAAAACTCTTAAAGGTACAAAGAGCAATTGTATTCAGCCCACAGTAAAATGCGTAGTAAAATATATAAAAACTTAATTACAAAAAACACATTTCATAAAAGCAATATTACAAAAAATGCATATTACAAATATGTGTAAACCACATAAATGTAACAGATTCTACCTATGTAATGGTCTGTTTTACAGGATGGGTCTCAATGGTACATGGTCATTAAGACCATGTCCTGTGTTAGCTCTTAATCTCACAATCCATTTAGCCTCCAGGTTCTCAGTTTGAACTCTGGTGTCACCAGCCCTCAAGTTCTCATAACATTTACCTAATACCATAAATTTAAAGGTGTGTTGATCATTCGTGTCTTTAATGTGTTTTGCTAAAGCATTAAACACACTACCCTTCTTAATATGGTATAGGTGTTCCCTGATCGTATCCCTTAATAGTCTGTCGGTCTTTCCCACATAGAATTTATGTATACTCTGCAAGTAGCAAGGTAAACCACATGTGAAGTATCACACCTTGCACTGGTTCTTAGTGTATAAGTTACACCAGTGTCTGGATGTAGAAACTCCATATCTTGATTTATAAATAAATTCTCTGAACAGGTAGAGAGTGATATATGCAATGGGGGTCAACAGAAACAAATCTCACAACCACTTAAAATGCGTTTTAGCTATTCTAGAAATATAAGATACTACACATAAGATACTACACAGACATCATAGGCAAGCATTGGAATATCTTGACATCTGATAAACAAGTTAGCAACCTCATAGGAACACATCCACAGTTTACTTTTAAAAATAAGAAGTTGCTAAGGCAACGACTTTACAATCCCAGAGACCAAATCAGGACTAAGGATACACCAGGGACTAAACCGTGCACTAGGTGCCAGTTCTGTAAATTTATAAATCAATAAGTAAATGTTATGAGAACTTGAGGGGTGGTGACACCAGAGTTCAAACTGAGAACCTGGAGGCTAAATGGATTGTGAGATTAAGAGCTAACACAGGACATGGTCTTAATGACCATGTACCATTGAGACCCATCCTGAAAAATAGACCATTACGTAGGTAGACTCTGTTACATTTATGTGGTTTACACATATTTGTAATATGCATTTTTTGTAATATTGCTTTTATGAAATGTGGTTTTTGTAATGAAGTTTTTATATATTTTACTATGCATTTTTACTGTGGGCTGAATACAATTGTTCTTTGTGCCTTTAAGAGTTTTCTCTTTTTAATCATTTGACTAGCTAATGCTTAGTATAAGAATGGGTGTGTTGAGTGCTGCTTTTTATGCACCTGAAGAAGCCTTGTGGTGAAAGCGCTTGTGTGTCATGTAATAAATCAGCTGAAGAAACTGGAGCCTTGCCTCTGCCTGCTTTTATTCTTTTGATTTGTTTTGTGTTTTTACAGAGGTACCTGGTTACTGCTGGAATTATATTTTGCTTTGCTTATTTTGTAAATAATGTTTATTTTGTATAAATAAAGCACCCCTATTCTTTTTTCAATAAATGTGGGATCTCTTAAATCTACCGGAGCAACCACAGAGTTAAACCAGTGGGGCCTTCTCATCTGAAGGGCAGCAAACTCAGGATTGTAGCCACCCCCTATATAGTGTCAGTATTGGAAAACTAATCTAAATACCTTTGGACTTAGAAGGAATAGAGCTCACAGACTTCTAATCTTCCACCATCAAAATGAGTGTACTACCCATTGAACCACTGACACTGACCTTTAAAGATATAATCATGAAACTGGCACATAACCACACCTTAAGAGGACACCTGGGTACAGATAGATTAAAGCCTACATTCTGGTTGGGCTCTTCTTTCCACTGGTAATGTGAAAGACAGAGAACTTTTATGAAAGGTATCCTTGGTATCAGAAGGTGGCCCTAAATCCTGAGTTTAGATGCCCGTTTATACCCATGGCCATCATAAACAAAGTTTTCAAAAGAATTGGCATGGATATTCTTAGTCCTATATCCAGTACTGGGTTTCCAGTATATTCTGGTCATACTGGATTATGTAATCAAATAACTTGATATAATCCTGTCTTTGGAATGATAATTATAAGGCCACAGAAAAGGGACTGGTCTTGCTGTTTTCAGAATGGGTACATTAAAGGAAATCCTTGCAGACCAAAGAACCCCTTTTATGTCAACACGTATGCATCAGCTATCAGAATGTCAAAGAACAGTAATTCAGAATTCTGTGTACTACCCTTAGACTGATGGCCTGGTGGAATGGATTAACAGAACATTAAAGCCCATGTATTCAGAACTTATGTGTACTACCCTTAGACTGATGGCCTGGTGGAATGGATTAACAGAACATTAAAGCCCATGTATTCAGAATTCTGTGTACTACCCTTAGACTGATGACCTGGTGGAATGGATTAACAGAACATTAAAGCCCATGTATTCAGAATTCTGTGTACTACCCTTAGACTGATGGCCTGGTGGAATGGATTAACAGAACATTAAAGCCCATGTATTCAGAATTCTGTGTACTACCCTTAGACTGATGGCCTGGTGGAATGGATTAACAGAACATTAAAGCCCATGTATTCAGAATTCTGTGTACTACCCTTAGACTGATGGCCTGGTGGAATGGATTAACAGAACATTAAAGCCCATGTATTCAGAATTCTGTGTACTACCCTTAGACTGATGGCCTGGTGGAATGGATTAACAGAACATTAAAGCCCATGTATTCAGAATTCTGTGTACTACCCTTAGACTGATGGCCTGGTGGAATGGATTAACAGAACATTAAAGCCCATGTATTCAGAATTCTGTGTACTACCCTTAGACTGATGGCCTGGTGGAATGGATTAACAGAACATTAAAGCCCATGTATTCAGAATTCTGTGTACTACCCTTAGACTGATGGCCTGGTGGAATGGTTTAACAGAACATTAAAGCCCACGTTAAGGAAAATGATAGAAGAATATAACAAAAATCAGGACCAGTTAGGTTTCCACAGCTAGGCTTCCACAGGATTCAAACCCTCTGAGCACATTTAAGGGAGACAGTCTGGATGATTACCAAATATTATTAAGGAGATATGAGAAGAGGCAGGTGACTCCAGTACAAATTGTATTGGAGTATTACAACTCCCTTCTAGATAGGTTAAGAACAGTGCAGTTAATAGTCTATGAGTACATGGAGAAGGCATAAACAGCCCAACATGGAGTCTAAAATAAACATGCCAGAAAGTGGGGGTTCCATTTAGAGGTATGGAATTGGTTTTATTGTTTTTTTAAGCACTTTTATTGAATTATCACTTGTGACATAGGCAAATTTACATTTATATAAAAGTAATAAAACTGTATCAACAAGTTCATATTAACAAACATTATACATCACATATAGTGCTATATATCAGATAACCTAAGTAACATTGTGTAAATTATTCGATTCATGTCTTTTTTAAACAAAAAATATCTTTACTAAATAATCAGTTACTACATAGGTAATCATACATTTATATAAATGAAAACAAACCACACTGACACAATCCTAGTTGCAAGCATTTTACATCACAAACCATAATGACACACTCCCAGTTGCCAACATTATACATCACTTATAATCTACCCAATCATTTTAATTAAACATTACATAGCTCATTTAAGTCCTTCCTTCTTTTAAACCTCATTCCTCTCTTGAATGTATTAATCCCATAATTCCCATTTTTTCCTATGTAGTTTGTTCCTACCCTTTTCTAAAGATCTCCATTCCAGTTATTTTATCTCTTTTGCTACATTCACAAATATAGTTAGTTTAGATTTTGATTTCCATTTTCTAGTAATAGATTTTTTGGTGGCCACCATAATTAGATACAGAAAGGCCTTACCATGTCTAGGCAAATCCAATTCTGTATCATACTGCAGAAAAATCATCTCCCTCTTCACACCAGTCTGCCCACCCAGCAACACTGACAGTGCAACTCATAAGAAATCCTTAAAGTCCATTAACTCATTGCACTCCCAGAAAATATGTTTCCAATACGTCTTTCTTCCCCATCACACCTCCAACATTTGCTGTCTACCTGAGGAAAAATTCTCTGGAGTCTACCTTGGGTATAAAATATCTATGTAAACATTTCCAAGCAAAAATCCTAAATCTTCTAGATTCTGTTGCATATTTGAGATATATACATATATCATCCAATTGTTTCTTCATGAATTGCTTATCCAGTTTCCTTTACCAATCCTTTCTAACCTCCTCTGATTGATTCTTATAATTATCATGCAATACTTTATATCATCTACTAATTATTCCCTTTGTAATGACAGCTTTTGTTCTAGATGCTACTAAAAACTCTACCACTGCTTGTCTTTAATTTTGGACCCCCTATTTCTTTCTCTATGCCTATACTCTGATAACAGTCCTTGAAAGCGAAGACAATCTCATACCTGTGGTTCGAATACATTCTTGGTGTCTTGCCATTCTATTATCTGTCTCTCTCTAGTTACTTGCTCCTAATCCCTTTGTTCCTTTCCCAGTTTTCTGCAATAAATTCCAGCCCCCTCTTGACTCTTGCCTATATCCCTAATTGTAGTTACCCCTATTGACAGAATCACCTTTCTCCATTCCAGTGTTGGCTTAGTTGTTAGTATCTTTCTGCTACTTTATAGATACGTATAACGTATGATTATTGTTATTCTCCTTAAAGGCCTGCATTCAAAGTCCCAGTCTCTCCTTGTTTCTTCAGCTCCCCCCATGTTATTATCATCATCATCATCTCTTTTTACTTTGGATTATAGTTTTCTGCTTGTGCTATGTATAGGAGCCTTAACTGTATAACCCTGAAATACCCCTTCAAATTGGGTAATCCCAATCTGCCCTGTTCTACTAGAAGAATCAGTTTATCCCACTTGACTCCTGCCATCTTCCCCTCCCAGATAAATTCCATCATTTATTTATTAACTGCTATCCACAACTTCTCGTCTGGTTGATAAAAATATGTCTGACCTGCGTATAAGACTAAAGAGACTAAAACATTTTAACTCCTTGTATCTCAATATCCATATCCATATAACAAAGCTTCCAGTTTCTCAGTTTTTGTATTATCTTTTGTTTAGTCTCTTCCCACATATCCTTAGCTGCCTCACCAGAATATTTTTTAATCCATACTCGCAAATGCTTCCTTTTATCATGACCCCATAAATAAGGATGCTGCTGAACCAATTTGTGGGGGTACATAATTTACCACTTTTGCCTTTGTTTTAGCTTCATTAATTTTGTATCCCAAAAAGATTTCAAACTGTCTCTAAATGTTCCACAACACTGTAATGCCTCTTTCTGGTTTTGTCAGGTATAAAATAATATCATCTGCAAGTAGAAACAACTTTTCTTGACTACCATACCAATTATATCCTTGAATTTCTGAGTCCCTAATTTTCTTTGCCAATGGTTCTAAATACAATGCAAATAACAAGGGAGAAAGAAAACACCCCTGCCTGGTTCCTCTGCTCAAGCCTAAAGTATCAGAGAGGATTCCAGCCACTTTAATGTTCACCTCCGAGCCCTCATATATCCTCCTACTCAGTCTTATACTTTTTTCAGGGAATGCAAATGCTTCCATTGCCCTGCTCATAAAGTCCCAGCTTACTCTGTCAAATGCTTTATTTTCATCAAGACTCACCAACAACAATGACATTTTCTTACATTCCATCTCCCTCTGGATCATCAGTGTTCTATTAATGCTGTGAAATGTTTGCCTCCTCTCCCCAAAACACATTGATCCATATCTATCAGTTTTAGCATTACTTGTGCCATTCTTTTAGCCATCATAGACTTGAACACTTTATAATCATGGTTTAGTATTGAAATGGGCCTGTATGAAGCTGGAATTGTTTTTACTGTTAAGCACCTATCTAAGTGCTGTTAATATTGAGTCTCGCTCTACAGTAGTGTTCAACCATTTTGTTTTTTTCCACTATTTTGGAGCCCACTCATGGTGCTCAATATACTACATGCACTATACTTACATAATTAACAACCTTGCCAAGGAAGAAGTACTTTTGTAAATATGTACATAGCCATGTTTATCTCTTATGCTTGTCTTTCTAATCTCACTTTCTGGACCTTACTCAGACTGTCAGTAAGCCTGTTTATCTGTAATATTACTGTACTAAATAGAAAATGCTGAACATTGTACCACTATAATATTTTGCTAATTTTTAATTCTTGTGGATATTTGTAATGCTTGTTGACAAAATGTAACTGTTCATTTCTGACTAATTGCACTCAGGTCTGGGCCTGCACTTGTTCATTGTTTGATCACTTTTCTTCCTCAGTAAACAGACAAATAAATCAATAAATAGTCTGGCGACTGACACTAGAGATCATAGAAATGAGGAAGAGCCATTATCCTTACCCAAGGTGACGATAGTTAAGACCCTATCCAACCCCAAAAATAGGAGGTAAGGGAGTTCCTACTATGTAACAAAGAGGTATTCTCTGAACTGCCAGACAAAAGTAAAAGTTATGTGCTTCCAGTAATGCTGAATCTATGTTGTCTTCTTTCATCCATCTCAACAGGTGGGTTATCGAGTCTGAGGCCAGCCCCTTAGACTTTTCAGCTATGAAGCTCTGACTCCTCTCCCATAATGCATTGCACCTACTGATTTACCACAGATCAAGTTTGCCCTACTGTGTTTCAATAAGCAGATGCAGGAGAACCTGTTCTAAGATGGAGATGAAGGAAAGCTCCCCAAGATATAAAAGGAAGAAAGGAACTATTCAAGTAGTTCTAAGAATAGGTTTTAGGATGGTCTACACATTCAGTCAGAAATAGCTAAAAAAGATGGCAATTTGGAATGAGGAATAGTGGGTAGAACGGTTGAGATGGATGGAAGAAGAAAGGATGTATTTAATGTTAGGGTAAGTCCATAAGGTTTATGTTTGATTTTTTTTTTTTGTCCACCTCTACCTGCAGTAGAGTCCCCAGCCAGTCAAAACAAGGGTGGCGTCCGGAGACAATGTTCCTCAAAATGATGGATCCAAAGGTAGACCTGGATCTGGACTGTATAACTAATCTGTAATGTCTTACAAAGGTATGACTGCTAGAGCAGATAGCTGCATAAATATCATCTCAAGAGGCCTGAGCAAAAAAGGCAGCTGAAGTAACAACTCTTGTGGAAAAATATCTAGACATGCCAGGAAAAGGATTCCTTTTTAATGATTATACAAAGGAAATACAACTGGAAACCATCTTGATGTAGTCTCCTTTGAAACAGGTTTATACAACTATTTGGAGAAGGAGACAAAAAGCTGATTTTATTTAATGAATGCTTTAGTTCAGTCCAACTAAAACCTCAATTGATCATGAACATCTAAACAGTGGAGTAAATGTTCTTATTTCTTACTAAAGTTGGAGAAGGAAAAGGGTAAATGGACTGGCTGATTCAAGTTTTACTCAGAGGCCACCTTAGGTAGGAAAGAGGGGTCAGTACATACAGATATGCTGCCCTTGTGAAAAATAAAACAAGGAGGCATGCAACACAAGGCTTGGAGTTCTGAAACCCTCCTTGCAGAAGTAATGACTACCAGATACAAAGTTTTCCAAAATAGCAGTTTCAAATCTACTGTAGCATCTGGTTTGAAGGAAGGCCTAGTCAAGGCTTGCAAGAGGAGGATCATTTCCCAAGGAGGAACCAGATCCCTGACAGGAGTTTGAGGAGGAAGATACACTTCAGAAAAGCTTTTGGTAATTAGAGTGACACAACAGGTGTATTATTCATGCCCACATGAAAATTAGAAATGGCAGGTAATTGCACATGTATAGTAGAATAGCCGAGACTAGAATAAATCAGATCCTCCAGGAAGTCTTATATTGTGTCCAAATGAGTAGAGTAGGGATCTAAACCCTTGATTGAGGCCCAAACAGAAATCATTTTCATTCCTTAGTGTAGATCCTCCTGACTGAAAGTTTTCAGAAAGAAGAAAGGAGGTTGACAACTCTCTTAAAAAGCTAGGGATGTCTGACCATCATTCAGACTGGAGGAACCATGCATTCAATTTTGGGGATCTTTGATTATGCTGAGATAGACCCAAGGGATAAGAAATCAGCTCTGGAACAGGGTCCAGGGTTCAAGGAGGGCACAACAGATGAGGCCACAGAAAGAGGAACCGTAATATTTCTCTGAAGTGCAAGCTAAAACTAAAGGTCTGTGACTGACAAAGTTTGCTGATGACTGCAAACTGGGAGCAGTTGTAGAATTTCCAAATGATGTCAACATCCTGCAAGAGGGTCTTAAACAAATGATTAGTGCCAAAGTCATGGCCTTAAACTCAATGCTAAAAAACATGTATTCATCCCTTTCGGTAAGAGTGATGTTTCTGCTAAATACCATATCAGTAACAACACCCTAGATATGCACTCAGTGGTGAGAGACCTGGGCACACAGGTTGACAGCAACCTTACCTTTGATCACCATGTCTCCACAGTGGTATATTGCTCATCTCATAAGTAAGGGCATTGCCTTCAAAAAAAAAAAGTTATAAGCACAACTACTCATTTAAGGTCTTTATGATATTCTGCCAGACTTGAATTTCTTTCTGATGGTCATTGTTAGATAGAATCTAACTTATGTTGTATTTTATATACTTGATATGTGCCATGGCTGTTCAAACCCTCAATATAACTTTTGTATTCTAACATGTTCAGTTATAAGTTGTACTCTGTTTCTCCTGTGTATATACACTTGTATGTTAATATTGTATGATGTTTTGTTTTTGTATTTGTTTATTTGTGGAGCTTTTTTCCTCGAGTTTCTACTGAAAAAGGGCTCTGCAGCCCAGTTGGACTAACCCAGTTAAGAAATGTCAAATAAACCTCCCTGTACTCTTCCCTCATCAGGCCAATAATTGAGTACAGTTCCAGTTTTGTTATATACCTTTCCAAACACCTGCATCCATTGGAGAAACCACAAAAGTTCCTCACAATGAAAATTCAAGGTCTTCAGCATCTGTCCTATACGGGACCATCTGAGATCACTGTCATTTTATTCTGTTTCATACAGACTGCTCAGAGGCGATCTCTGCCTTGCATATAAATCAATCTTTGACTCTGCTTTATTGGAAATGCTGCATATCTGTAAATCAAATGGTACACGGGTTACTCGCTCTAATGGACTTAACCTGGTATGTGACATTAATAGAACCTGCTGGACGGACAGATTTGTCTCCTAGAGGTTACCACACCTTTGGAACAGACTTCACTTCATGTCAAGCAGAGCACCTCATTGGCCCTCTTTAAACGCAGTCTGGACGATTGGGTGGGTAACCGTAAGTTCACCCCAGGTGTTCCACCTACGTCCCTCTTGGACAGGTGTGATAGGCGCTGATCATGCAAATAAGGGTAAAAGTTGGCTAGGCTTGTAAGGGCTCTAGGGTCATTAGTCTAGTAACCTCCTATGAACTATGAACTATGAACTATGAACTTGTCTCAGCCAAGAGAGGCTGCTCTCTGAGGAAACCATATTGTCATGGAGGTCAGGGGATAGGCATATAGGAGACCTGGGGGCCATGCATGGAGAAGAACATCTCTCAGTGACTGTCCCTCTGGGTGGATCAGGGCAAAAAAAGCTGTTGCACTTAGTGTTGGAAGGGAATGCAAAATGATCACAGCAGGATTAACCCCAGTGGCTAAATACTTGTGCCAATACCAATGGATTGAGGAGCACCTGTAAGGCATGAGGAAGCTCCTACTCAAATTGTTTGTTAGTATTTCTGATTTCCCCGGGGCATGCATTGTTATCAGAAACTGCTGTCAGGACATCACTCTTTGCTGCACTTTCATGGCCTCTCAACACAGGGGATTTGAGTGGTTTTCCTCCTTTTTTTATGTAACATTCCACTGCAGAGGTGTTAGATTGGATGACTATCATATCTTGGGGGAGAAAGTCCTTAAAGGCCTGCAATGCTTGGAGTACAGCTCTCATCTCCAAGACATTAGTGTGAAGACTGTCCTCCACCTGGGGCCAGGAACCTTGGCCTGTCTTCCCTTCAAAATGCCCCACTCCAGGATAGAAGCATTCATATTAACCATGGTCTTGGGCTGAGAAAAAAAAGGCTGGTCTGCTGGCACCTGTTGAGAATCTAACCACCAAGCAATGTGGAGGAGACATATGTTGGTATACTGAATGGAAAAGTCCATGGGATGAGACGTGATTGATCATTGGACTGACAGAGTCCACTGATGAATTCTCATGCAGAATTTTGCTAGAGGTACAAGACAAATAGATGCATCCCTCAGGGCAAGTAGCCAAAGAACTAAGTAAGCTGAAGCCCTCTGAGAATTTAGAACTTGACTGGCTTGAGTCTGCAGAGAGGTTAGTCAGGAGAAACAGTTTGGTTGATGGTATCCAGATGGAAACTAATGAATTCCAGGACTTGTACTGGTTCCAAATTGAACTTACTCTAGTTCTTAGTGATGTGCAAGACACTTATCTCAGTAATGGAGTTTCAGAGATCACATCTGAAGGCAGTAGCAGCAACTGAAGTCTGAGTTGAATCAGTGTGGGCAGTGAATTATGGGGAAGAGGCAGAACTTCAAAGCTGAAAAGTCTAAGGTGTTGGCTTTGGATCTCATCTTCTCCAATAACCCACAGGTTGAGGTGGACAGAAAAATGAACATTGGATCCATTTTTTTTTGTTTTTTATGTTTTTTAACTCATATCTGATTCATAGGTTCATATGCTCAAGAGCTCTTACAAGCCTAGCTATTTCTACCTGACATTTACTTGATCTTTGATCCCTAAGGGCTAGAGGATGGTGTAGGTTTATGTTTATGCGTTTGCATATTTTACAGACTGTCTATCTCCATAAGGGACATGGGTGCCACCCCAGGATGAATTTACAATTCCCATCCATTGATCCAAATTGTGTTTCAAGAGGGTCCGGGAAGGGCTCTGGTTTATGCAAATAGGAAGCCTGTTCCAGGGAAGGGGTAATCTCTGAGACACATATCTGTCTCTCCAGCATGTTTTGTTTGTGTCACAGCCCAGGTTTAGATCCTTAGATTGGGTGGTCCTCATAGAGTTTGTCTTGCGAATGTGTAACAGTTCCATCAGGGTTGGCTTTGAGAGTGCCTTGTAAGTTATGCATAAAGCACCCCTCAATGGTCAGTAGGAGGCAGAGTAAAGGGATAGGGATTTTAGTCAATCTGCATAGAGCATGCTGTTTACACCCTGTAGTTTTTTTATAAGGAATCTCTGAGGCTGCTCCAGCTGTTGGAAGTGCCTGGTCAAGTACATGCTAAAAGTGTATTGTACTTGATTATTGTTCTGCCGAGTACCGAGTATAGTGGGACTATAACTTCCTTGGATCTGGATGCCATGTCTTTACGTATAAGCTATGTCATATAGAAGGACTTCCTTCCCACTATAGACACATGGTGGTCGAAGTTCAGTCTACTATCTATCTGTGTACCTAGATCTCTCACCTCTGACTCCACTTCTAGGGGTGTGCTATTGATGTTGTCATTTGCAGGGGTATTTGACTTCTCAAAGGGTAGAATTTTGCATTTTTTTGCATTTCGATTTAGGCCATGGCTCCTTCTGAAGGATATTCTACATCATTGGGGATGCATTGATTGCCCCAAATTGTAGTTGTCAGCAAACTTGTTCAGCCAAAGGCCTTCTATATTAGTCTTGACTTCTGAGAAATGTATTCCAAACAGGAGAGATCCCAGCACTGAGATCTGTGACACACCACCAGTAACTAGCCTTTTACTAGATTTGGATTCTCCCAGTCTAACAACGTGTCACGTCTGTGAGACATTTTGAAACCCAACTGATGACATAGGGATTTATGTCTGGTTTTGTGAGTTTATCTATAATACCTGCGTGGGGAATTGTGTGAAATGCATTAACCAGCTCAAGGTAGGCATTATGCACTGTTTTACCCTCATCCATGGCACTAGCAACTTTCTCAAAGAAGTCCACCAGATTGAAGAGGCATGTCCTGCCTTTGACAAAGCCATACTGGACTGGGTCTAGTGTTTAGAAGTTTCCTATGTCATTATTTATCAGGTCCATGGTTATTCTTTCCATGACCCTGAATATAAGACTAGTCAAACGTATTAGTCCGAAATTCCATGGGTCTGTTGATGGTCCTCTTTATGTAGAGGGATAATGGTTGCTGTCCTCCACTCTCTAGGGACAAAGCCAGTTTGGAGTTTGTGGTTAAATACAGATCCTAGTGGGCCTGACAGGTGCTGTTTCAAGATATTAAGAGATACCCCTGGATATCATCAGGCCCCACTGAGGCCATGTTTTCAGTTTTAGATAACACAGTGGTGACCTGTTCTTTGTTTATAACTAATGGATGAATGGTGAAGGGTATTTTTTGTGGGTAACTGGAGGTGATGAGAAGTGAAATTTGACCTAATGATGACCATCAAACCTTTCCAGGTGGACTCAAATTCAATGTTTGGGGTCCATCATTTAGGCAGCCATGTGTGTTGCTTGTATGTTCACTGACATCCCAACAATACGTACAGCTTGTTATTTAGCCTAACCTTTCCATGGGTAGGGGGACATGTGAGCCACATCTTCCCCTGTGCAGGTGTGTGCACCCATGCACGTGTTGTTGAAGAGCTCTCAGCAGCTAGGAGTTTGGTTGCTACACACACACAGGCTTCCAGATCTTGCATCTCACTCTTTCCACTAAAGGACTGCTGCAGCCCGTGACTGGCTCCTCCTCCCCAGAATGTGTGTAGCCTTCCTCCTTGCCAGCTCCATCAGGCACCTGAGCAGCTAATCCAATTCAGGCCAGCTGGACATAGTCAGGATTGTATCCCTATATGCCACCAGGCTAGCTAATTGTCAGGTAAAATCAATTTAATTAAGCATCATATATAGACCAAACTGGGTGAAAAAGTCAGTCTTAAGCCCTAGAATCACATGAGACAAGGTGAAGAAAATGTTAACTGACAACCATTTGGTCTAATAGCAGTTGTAATAACCCCATAGTTGTAGTGCCCACATCTGATGTTATAATTTAGTTTGGCAGCCTATCCAAGTTTGACGGCTACCCCCTTACACAAATAGATGAGATAATTGAGAGGTTAGGGAACCTAGGTTTCTCTCCTGCATGGATTGTATAAAAGGCAACTGACAAATTCCACTAATGGATGAGAGTAAAGAAAAAAACTGACTTTTTAATCCCGGATGGTCAGTTTCATTATTAGCTTCTTCATTTGATCTTCACGGGGGGAGGGTTACATTCTAACACCTAATGAGCATGTTGCTTAAGCTCACTTGTTTGCACTATGCAGCATATCTGGGTAATGTTATATTTCATTCACAAGACTGAGGCTAACACCTGATAAAAGTTCAGGTTGTTATAGATTCCCTCAGATAAGCAGAACCTACAAAAGCAAGTTAGGAATGACTGTTGTAAAATAATTAGGATATGTCATAGACAGAGGGATTGTTAAGCCACAAAGAGAAAAAAAAAAAAAACTCGAGGCAACACAAAATTGGCCAGTACCAAAAATCAGTCTGACAGGATGCTACACGAAATTTGTACCTCACCGATCTAACATCTCCAGCCCCCCTTATTAACCTTAAAAAGAGGAAAATGTCAACTAAGGACAGAGCAAACCCCAAGGCTGAGAACACTTTCCAGCATTTAAAAGCCATCTCACGTACAGAGTTTGTCCAGGTATCCCCTGTCTTTTTTAAACCTTTTGTGATGCACACAGATGCATCAGAAGTCGATGGGCTTGGCTGCAGTATTGTTCCAGGAAATATGCAAGGAAGAACACCCAATGTTATTTAAGTGGGAAACTGGACAGGGCTGAGACTAGATATTCAGCTATAAGTGTAAATGTCTGACCATTGAATGCGCTCTGGAGTCCCCATGGTACTGCCTGTTATGAAGAGAATTTAGTCATATGACCAGCTGCATGCCACTGCAGTGACTGTATGCATAAAGAGGAGAAGGTCAGGCTTTGCAAGTGGGCCTTATCGCTCCAACCCCTCTATAAAATATGGCATTATCCAGATATCAACTACAGCAGTGTAGATTGTCTGTTACAGGACTACAGGACTGCAGACCATCTGCAGGGTCTGAAATTGGATGTTTCAAGCTGATAGGGCATCAAATGTGACATAACATGATGATTTATTTCTGAGAAAGCATGTAAAAGTGTAACCTTTTCTGTATGTAATACTATACCAAAGTATTATCTTTATCTGAAAAGTCTTGAGTGTAGTGCTGAGCCCTTTAAGGGGGGAATAATTGCACTTGAGTAAAATGGCTCTCAGGTGCAACCAAAGATTATTTAAAAGAGGGGTAACTAAGCCCACATCAGAAAGTCAAAGAAGAGAGAAAAAAGTTCCAAAGTAGTCTGGAAGTATTTAGGAAATGTACAGCAGAGAGCACAGTACTGGGTCCAGAGGGAGTCTGGTCAGAGATCGGCTAACCACAGGAGAGTCCAGGTGATTTTTGAGTGCATTTTAAATCAGTATGAATCTATAATATAAATTTTACAATACATAACAGTCAAGTAAAATCAAATAAAACTATATACAGAGTCCGAGTCCTGGTGATTTTTATAATATATGTGAGAAAAAAGGCTGTGTTTTATTTCTGGTTTTACTCAGTACCAAATGTACTGTAACATTTCTTAACTAGACTTCACTGAACTTTTGTTTGCACCACAGAAAACCCTGGAGTGAGTGAGGTGTAAAAAGCAGAGACTTATCTTCTGTGCAAGTTGCAAGAACTTTTATATTATATTTTTAAAACCTTATTTTATGTTTGGTGAAGTCAACCCAGAATTATATTTTCATTTAATAAAAATCTTTTTGTAAAGAGCAACTGTCAGCTGCGTTATATTACACAGTATGTAAACACATACAGAGGAAGCGAAAAGTGGGGTTACTACTGAGAGGGCTGACTGACAACTGATTTCATGCTTAACTGCCTTTAAAATTTCCATTTCTGTCCTACTTTTGCATATGTAAAAGAGGTGCATCTTTGATGGAGTTTAACTATAACTGCAAGTTTTAGTGGTATGTCTTGTCATCATGTCTTCTTCTATTTTTAGCTTTAAAATATGGATATAGACAATGTTTGTTTAGAGGGAAACATATATGTGATGACTTATTGGGGAGGAGACTCTCCTGTCCAGCACTGCAAGCTTGTGAAATGCTAAGGATGCTTTATTGACTTCCCTGACCGTATCTTCACAAGTTAATAAAAAAGGAATTGTGTAAGTGCAGTTATCAGGAAATGCAAGGAGTACTAAACTTATTGTGATAGTATTAGGTTTATATGCAGCTTTCTAATGTGTGTGTGTGTGTGTGTGTGTGCATGATGGGATCCATAATGCATAAAACCTTTCAGTCAGGTTGTCCATTGAGTACACTGCTATTTTATGTGGAATTAATGCTACATTGTAACTTTGCAATCCTGAGTCTAGTATGAGCTGCATTATAAACCTCAGACTGAAAGGGGTGATATTTATTTATGTTTTAATAACGCAAATGTACGCAGCATCCTACACCATTTCACAGTGGCATTATTGCATTGTTCGGATGAGGGTTATAATGCAATATGCTTATCAGCCAGAACTGATCATACTTGGGGCCAAACAGCAGCAGTCATGAGCATATTACATCATAACTTAAAAATGTAGTAATAGCACAACAATTATTTGTATAACATTTCATATGTCAGTTTTGTAGTTATAAAATGAATAGAACATTAAAAAGGACACACCTTTGTGTGTATGTTAAATTTTTATATCATTTTGTATGTTAGCTTCCTTCACCTGAGTAAATGTATTGCATAATATTTTTAAAAGCTATTCAAAACTTCGAAGATGTTTTATTCATCAGCATTTCATTGCCTGCCTCATTTCACAGTGGCATTACTACAATGTTATGGTGGAGATTATGATTTAATGTGGTCATTTGCTGGGACTGGTCAGTGCTGTTTCACCCTTGTGACCAGACGTCAGCAGACATGGATATATTACATTATAACCCCCAAGCTAAATACACGTCAGTTTTATAACTTTTAATATGTCAGCTTTCTTGTTACAAAAATGCATGGAACATTCAAAAGATTCATCTTTGTTGTTTATGTTACATTTCAGGAACATTTCATTCACAAACTTCCTTCCCCTGTGTATCACTAATAGTGCACAATATGAAGACGGAAATGTGAGCATGAACTTTATGAGTAAATGCACAACAGAATAAGTCCTCAGAAGTTTAAAAAGTTATTCATCAACATTCCATTGCTCACCTCATTTCTCTGACTCAGAATTTGCTATGGAGGTGGTCCTACCATTCCTATAACATGAGTTGTTTGTAGTATAGTGAATTATGGGACCTGCATACCTTCTAATAGTTGTCTGTGCTAACTTTAATTAATATTTTAAGTCAGATGTACAATCCACTTCATTAGAATAAATCCATATTTTGGGGTTGTTTTTTCTCCTAGAACATTCTGTTCACAAACCTGGTCACATATAATCAGTATTATATTGTATGAATCACAAAATACAAACATGAGTCTTTGGAGTTGCATGCATGTTTTAGGTGACACAGTTTTGCAAGAATTCTGGAACTTTCCATTCTAAAACATTCAATAATACTGAATTTTTGAAAAGTACATGCCAGAAACCAAACGATTTGTTGTTTGTTTTGTGAAAGGTTTTATGTTTTAAGACATGCATTTTTGACACAAATCTTTTTAAAGAAGAAAAGTTTTTTTACATGACAGAATGTTTTTAAATATTTGAAGTATTAATTGAAGTCAGCAGTTGATTGGTTATGATGTTTTTCAAAAAACCACATATAATGGTTGTGTTTCGTTTGTTTGTTCTGATGAAGACCAATGCAAATGGTTATGTTTTTCAAAGAACCACATATAATGGTTGTGTTTAGTTAGTTTGTTTGTTCTGATGAAGGCCGATGTAACCAGTGGTATTAAAGTTATTTCTGGAGAAAAGGATTTAGTGACTTCACTCTCCCTTTCTTTGTGTTTTTATTTGTTTTCTGAGTTACACAAGTTGACACATTCTGTACAGTATTTTGGATTGGTATTTTTAATTACTTTCCTGGAGCTTTTCTCCTCAGGTCTCTACTGAAAAAGGGCTGTCTGTGTCCAGTCGGACTAACCTGGTTAACAAGCGTAAAAAAAAGAATAAATAAATAAAAATATGGCCAAAAACAGTTGACAATTCAAACAGATAACAGAATGCAAAACAAATTGAAAGTGCAGCTACATCAGATCTTTCAGTATCTCAATAAAGAGCTGATTGTAGTGCTTGGGTGAAACCAAACTGTCTAGAATAAGCAAGTCTGAATCTAGCCTGTGCTATAAAATGCAGAAGTACTAGAAAGCCAAAGTACATAAAATCAGTCACAACAGCAACACAACAGTTTAAATAGAGTAGCAATTCACTATCAATTCCCAGCCTAGAAGGGTGTAGGCCACACTGTCCTACCACAAGAGTCAAGACCATAAATTGCTCCAATGTAAAAACAACTGTTTTGGAGTCCAAGTGCTTAAGCCAAAACTAAGACACTTCAGAATAACAGACACAATAGGCCTTCAACCAGCAATTTCCAACTTAAAAGCGTGAATACTAACCTCTTCTGCCAGAAAAGTTTAGAACACAAATCCTACTAATGTAAAGTAACTGGTTTGGAACCCAAATGCTTAAACCAGAATAAAGATACTTAGAATAGCAGGCACAATAAGCCTTCACCAGCAATTTGCAGCTTAGAAGGGTCACACTGCCCTGCCACAAGAGTCTAGACCACAACCCTCCTAATGTAAAATAACTGGTTTAGAGCCCAAGTGCTTAAACCAGAACAAAGACACTTTCAGAATAACAGACACAATGAGCCTTCAACCAGAAACTCACAGCTTAGAAGGGTGTGGGCTATCCTCTCCCGCCACAAGAGTTTAAACCACAACACTATCTAAGGTAAAATAACTAGTTTGGAACCCAAGTGCTTAAACCAGAACAAAGACACTTAGAACAACAGGAACAATAAGATTTCTCCCAGCAATTCCCAGCTCAGAAGGGCAGAGACTACCCTCTCCTCCCACAAAAGTGTAAATCACAAACCTACTTAATGTAAAATAACTGGCCTGAAGCCCAAGTCCTTAAACCAAAACTAAGAGACTTAGAGTAACAAATACAATTTAATCAGACTACTAACAAGCAATAATAAATGCAGCAGAATAAATGCAATTGAACACTTTAAGAACAAGCAGCAAAAGCAAAATAAATTGATAAAGTTGAAAGAGATACAAATACAGTAAAAGCAGATGAATAAAGTGTTTTTAATTGGGCTACTAACAAGTAGTAAATGCAGCAAAATAAATGCAATCGAACACTTTTAAAAACAAGCAGCAAAAGCAAAATAAAGTAATAGAGAAGGAAGAGACACAAATATGTAAAAGCAGCTGAATAAAGTGCAATTTGTTAGTTAAGTAGAAAGGGAGGAAACACAAGATAAATCAAGGTTAAGAAACTAGGGCGTGAGCCTTCCCAAATAATCTTACTGTGCTCAATAGAATGAGCTGATGTGATGGGACTGTGAGGAGTGTCCAGTATCATATTTATACAGGCAGGCAACTCAAACACCACCAAGTTTTAAGAATACAACAACATTTGGGCAGGTGGGTGGAAAAAATAAAATATAGACAGAATCAGAACAGAAGTGTGGATTCCAGCAATATCAAGAATCCTTGGAAATGAGTTCACTAACCCTGAGATATGTTCACAAAACACAACTTTTGCAGAATGCTGTTAAAACAACAACATGAAAGCAGTACAGTTACAAGCAAATTGAGTTTCTTTAACAAGTGCAAGCTGAAAACAGTGATAAATTCAACCAAATGAATAAATGCAGCACATGATTGTTAAATATTATGGAAACAGTTAGAGCAAGTGCAAAAAACATGCTTGTATCAGCTTTGTATTTCCAGATGATTTTAGAAGTTATCCAAATTTTTTAGCCAGCCACAAGTGAACAGCCAGGCACAAAACACAAAAGCACAAGCAAGCTACACATAATATTTCCTCTGCAGAACACAATACACACAATAGCTCATGTGCCAGTCTCTCACCTGTCAAGCCCTTAAGGCAAAACACAAAACCAAATATATTAGTTATAGGTAATTCCATCATGAGACACACAGATGTCCACCTCATCAGACTGGATAAGGAGGACGTCACAGTCAGCTGTCTGTTGGGTGCCAAGATACACCATATCACACACACACTAAAGTATCTCAACAACAGGTACTGTTATGACTCTGTCATAGTCCATGTTGATGTGAATGATTTGAGATGTACCTCTCTGGATTATATGAAGAGAGACATGACTGAGCTGTCAGATGATGTGTCTCAGGCAGGTATGACCTTAGCCTTAAGCAGCATTTTACCTTCATCTAGGATGATGCCCCATACAAACAGAAAATGATTGACTTCAATAATTGGCTTAGTTTCTGGTGTCATCCTAAGAGGATCCAGTATCTGTCAGCCTGGGATGACATGATTTGGGATGCATGGCTAGACCTAAAAATGCCCTTGTGGTCATTAGCCTAGTAAACACCTATGAACCTATGGATCTATGACTGACAGACCTTGATGCTTTGCCACAGATGGCCTTCATCTGTCACCCCTGGGATTTCAGCTACTGGCTAAGGCTCTTGTCACCCCAAAGTGCCTTTTTAGGAAGTGTCTCAAGGACAAAATTCCCAGTGTAAAAACTATTTCTAAAAACAACCTCAATGTTATCCTGTTAAATGCTAGGAGTCTTAACACAAAACTGCATTGACTGGAAGCAGTCCTCACCTTGGAAGATGAAGACTTTTGTGCAGTCATGCAGACCTGGTTCAAGGCTGTGGAGACCCCAGCCATACTGGGTTGCTCCTCCTTCCACACATTAAGACCACAAACTGAAGGTGTGAAAACTAAAGGCGGTGGTGTATCAACATTCACTAAAGATAAATACACCTCCATGTTAAAAAGTATGATTCCCTGGAAATACTTCAGTTGCAATTAACTGTTGGTAGGACACCTATTCAAGTCACTGCCAGCTACAGGACCCCCTCCATGAATTAGGACATCCATGTTGCCTATTTGGATCTACTCAGTTATATCAAGATAGATCCAAACACCATGGTTTTGGGTGACTTTAACTACCCATCCATTGACTGAGTAAATTACTTGTGCTCAAAATCAAAAGATTCCTTGACTTCTTTAACTCCATTGCCCTGGACCAGCTGGTTGACACTCCCACAAGGGGTGCCAACATCCTGAATCTGGTGTTTACCAATATGAGGGACCACTATAGCACCCCCACTGTAAGGTCATCCTTGGTGAGATCTGACACAAAGCAGTCTCATTCAAAGTAACTATTACACCTGACACCCCAGCAGCAACTAAATGAAAAAAATTATCCAAAACAGATTATAACCTCTTACATGATGGTATAAATAGTTTCACTGCACCTCTCCTGTCAGATGGAACTGGCAACTATACCGAGTTCTACACCAGTGCTTTATACAAATACCTGTATAACTGCATTGACTCAGCTGTACCTGATAGGACCAAAACAAGCTCCTCAAGGAATAGCAAACCTGCCTGGTGGACACCTGCCATTAACAATGATGGTGCAGTGGTGCAGCAGTAGCTTTGTTGCCTCACAGCAAGAGGTTCTCCGGTTCGATTCCTGGCTGGAGTGCCTTCTGTGTGGACTTTGCTTGTCCTCCCTGCATTCGTGTGGGTTTCCTACAGGTGCCCCAGTTTGCTCTCACATTACAAAGACATGTGTCTGAAATGTTTCTCCCCAGGCCTCAGCTGAAAATTGGCTTTGTTCCAAGCACATCCAAAAAAACAGAGCAGCAGACTGTGGCAGCAATTTCCTTGTATTTAAATTCAAGACATAACAGTAGTATATAAAAAATAAACAGACCGGTTTCGGCTAGTTATCTTTTCCAGATGTCTATTTCTTCTGTATACAGATTATGGGAGCTATCATATATAATTTGCTCCTCTATATATGCCATAAATAAATCAGTGCATATGGGAGCAAATGATGCCCCCATTGCTACACCTTTAATCTGTAAATATCATTTTTCTTGATAGAAAAAGACATTTTTGGTGATTACATGCTCGATGAGACAAAGAAGAAGAGTACTGAAGCCCGGTTGGTATAACTCGGACCTGCATAACCAATATTCTAATGCTTCTATACCAGCCCAGTGTGGAATGTTCGTATATAGGGCTTTGACATCTAAGGTACAGAGTAACCAATCTGCCTCCAATTGCATTTCAGAGATGACCTGAAGGAACTCCGTGGTATCCTTTAACCGAGCCCTCACCCATTTGAGTAGAGGTTTAGATATCTAGTGAGATATTCCAAGACAGACTTTCCCGGTAAATAAATGGTAAATAAATAACTAACTAAAATAACAAGTGTTACAATAAGAGGAAGAAATTGCTGTGTAAGAGTAAGAGGGAGTGAGCCCGTAATCAAGCAAATAAGACTTCTTGTGATGTCCTCCAAAGCAAACTATGAATCCAAATTAGCTTCCACAACTAAGGGCAACCATAAGGCATACAGTCATTCTTTATTTACATCTGTAACCTAAAAGGAAAGGCCCAGATTTGTGCCAAACTGGTAGTTAATGATACCACATATAATGAGCCTGTGGAGATAGATAACCTGTTGGCTGACATATTCTGTGAAAACTTCACTCCCCTCTCCCCGCCACACGTACCCCATGGCATCCATACAGCCTGTCCCCTACCTTGTATTTCTAAAAATCAGGTCATAAACACCCTCTCTAAAGCCAAAAATAAAGCATCTATGGGACCTGCTAACATCCAAGGCTGCATCCTACAAAAATTAGCAACACCATTGCACACTCTTTTCAATCATAGTATAAACACCAGCTTTATCCCAGCTAAATGGTAAATGTCCACCATTATTCTTTTGCACAAAGGTGGTGCTTCGACTGACTCTAGGATACAGACCTATTGGCCTGACTAGCCTTATCTGCAAGGCCATGGAGTGAATCATCATGGACTTTATCAACAAAGATAATCTTTAAACACGTAACCCTACACAGTTTGGTTTTGTCAAAGGCAAATACTACCTATTAAACATTGTGGACATGTTAGAGACAGTCACCAAGGCCCTGGATAAAGAGAAATCTGTGTATATAGCCTACCTAGACCTAACCAAGGCATTTGACACTACCCGCCATTCAGGCATCATTGACAAATTCACCCAGCTAGGTATCAACCCTTATAATCATTAGATGGGTTGCTAACTGGCTCACTGATAGAACCCATATAGTCAAAATAGCATAATCCACCTCCAACAGCAGACCTGTATCCAGTGGTGTACCACAGGGATCAGTCCTGGGACCTGTTCTGTTTGGACTCCATTTCTCTGAAGTACAAGCAAAAACTAAAGGTCTGTGGGTGACAAAGTTTGCTGATGACTGCAAACTGGGAGTGGTCTTAGAATCTCCAAATGATGTCAACATCCTACAAAAGGGTCTTACACAAAAAAATGATTGGTACCAAAGTCATGGTCTTATGCTCAAATGCAAAAAAAAATGTATCATCATCCCTTTTGGTAAGAGCAATGTTCCTGCTAACTACCACATCAATAGCAAAATCTTAAGTACATACTCACTGGTGAGAGACCTGGGCACTCAAGTTGACAGCAACTTTACCTTTGACCACCATGTCTTCACAGTGGTAAGAAGGGCATTCTATATTAATTATCCCATAAGTAAGGACATTGTCTCCAGAAAAAAGAAGTTAGAACCTCCCTGTACTCTTCCCTAATCAGGCCAATAATTGAGTACAATGCCTCTTTTGGTATGTACCTTTTGATGTATCTGCAGCAATTGGAGAAACCACAAAGGTTCCTCACAAGGAAAATTCAAGGTCTTCAGCATCTGTCTTATGTGGATCATTTGAAATCACTGTCATGTTATTCTGTTTCATGCAGACTACTAAGAGGCAATCTCTGCCTTACAAACTAGGCACTCTTTGACCCTACTTTATTCGAAATGCTGCATATCCAAAAGTCAAATGGTACATGAGTTACTCACTCTAAAGACCATAAGCTGGTATGGGACATTAATAGAACCTGCTGGTGGGACACACTTGTCTCCGAGAGTTTACCTCACCTTTGGAACAGACTCCTACTTCATGTCAAACAGAACACCTCATGGTTCCTCTTCAAATGCAATCTGGACAATTGGGTGGGTAACCATAAATTCACCCTGCGGGTTTCACCATTGTCCCTCTTGGGCAGGGGCAATAGGTACTGATCATTGAAATAAGGGTAGAACTTGGCTAGGCTTGTAAGAGCCCTAGGGTCATTAGCCTAGTAACTCCTTATGATCAAATGAACATAATAAACGAAAAAAGTAAGATTGTTTTATCAGCAAGAAGGCTTTATACTGCCTTAGCTGTTTGGTATTAATCTGCATTTGAGAGCTTCTTTTGCTGTACTTTGGGTCTACTTTAGATAAATGAAAACACAATCTCTTGAACGCTCATATGAGCGAATAATCATAACATTGTAAGCGGTATTTTGGGATTGCGGTACAGTGAAGAGAGGGATAGTTGCCCTTTCCTCACTGTAGTACAACCTCGGAGTAGGAACATATATTTAGAGGGGGGGGTGAGGAGCGCAGCCCCCCACAATACAAAGTCCGATGTTATGATTATTCGCTCATATGAGCGTTCGAGAGATTGCATTTTTGTTTATCTGACATAGACGCTATACTTTTACGTTAAGAAGTTCTAGGATCATCTATCCATCTTGTGGCAGAAGGTGTTTACCTGGTCTCTTTGAGATGGGAGGCACTTCAGGGAGCACAAAGTGTACTTCTTTATTGGCCCAAGGGCACAGAAGCTAGTTTTCCAACATTTTGCAGTCTGCTATAAGTTAGATGCTATTTCAGAGAGCTGTTCACCACACAGTGGTGGTTAGCAGTACCATGTACAGTCACAAACCTATGAAGCTAGTACTTCTGACTTTAACCTGTAATGCAGAAAGGCTTTGTGTGGTGCAAAGCTTAGAGCAGCTAATTAGGGCATCAAACAGCAGTAATATAAGACCATAGCACTTTCTGACATCTAGTTTAAACTCTAGACACCAGTCAGGTGACCCCTATAAATTCAAGTCCCTAAACCATAATAGCCTAACTGTAATAAACGTTCTGACAACATAGATTTGCAGTTAACAGAAAAAAGGAAGAATAGGTGGTGAACAAAACGGTGTATCTGATCCAAAAAATATAGAGTAAAAGGCAGAAAATCATGAACACCTTAGCACAACTGTAATCCTTAATAGTGGTAAGTGCTTTCACAGCATGCTGCTGCTTCATCAGACCATTAAAATCAAACAATTAGCTCAACTATATAATTAAAATTGAAAACACAATGTAACAGAATCTATAAATCAAAAGTTCAAATTACAATTGTAATCACAGATTACAATTTGTGAGCACTTTTTTCTATCTCCTTCAACTTTCTGGTTTAAAAGCCCGCATTTACACTTGTTTCCCACCTTTCCTATAACTAGTCTAGTCCAGATACAGATTTGCTGTATCCAAGACTCTTTGTAAGCTTCTGAGCCCCCCAAGCCTGTCTGTGTTGGACGGAAGTCTTCTAGCTTATCAGTGGGAGTGGTAAGCACTAGGTAGCCTATTTACCACAAGAGGAACAGTTTCTGGCCCAGAATTTGTAGTTTATTGGCCATTTGGGCAGTTTTTTTCCACCTCCTTCAACTTTCTGGTTTAAAAGCACGTTTGTGCTTTTCCCACCTTTCCTGTAACTAGTCTAGTTCAAATACAGATTTACTGTATCCAGGACTGTATGTAAACTTCTGAGCCCCCCAAGCCTTTCTGTGTTGAGGGTAGCCATCTAGCATATCAGTGGAAGTGGTAAGCACTAGGTAGCTAGCCTAGCTACCACAAGAGGAGTGATTTCTGGCCCAGAAATTGTAGTTTATTGGCCGTTAGAGCACTTTTATCCATCTCCTTCAACTTTCTGGTTTAAAAGTCCACATTTCCACTTGTTTCCCACCTTTCCTATAACTAGTCTAGTCCAGATACAGATTTGCTGTATCCAAGATTGCTTGTAAGCTTCTGAGCCACCCAAGCCTCTCTGTGTTGGAGGGAAGCCATCTAGCTTGTCAGTGGGAGTGGTAAGCACTAGGTAGCCTATCTACCACAAAAGGAGTGGTTTCTGGCCCAGAATTTGTAGTTTATTGGCCGTGTGGGCAGTTTTTCCATCTCTTTTAACTTTCTGGCTTAAAAGCCTGTGTTGCACTTGTTTCCCACCTTTCCTGTAACTAGTCTAGTCCAGAAACAGATTTGCTGCATCCAGGACTGTTTATAAGCTTCTGAGAGGTGCCAAAGTCTGCTCTTCAATTTTTCCCTTAGATCTACTAGTTCTCTCCTCTCATGCATTTTTACTAGCTTATTAGTCTATCAGACTTCTTGTAGCAATTATTGTAGCACACAAAACTGCTACCAGCACGAAAGGTTCTACAAGGAAACAGCTCCAGTACTTATTATTAATGCTCACCCCTCCAGGCATGTCTAAAGGTCAGTTCCCTGTGCTTTCTCCTATTAAACTGGTGAACTTGGGCATCCTGAGGCAATGTAGCAACTGCCTCATGTATACCAACAACCCTCTCCAATTACCTCCCAACACTCAGATTTGAAAGAGATGCACTTATATATCCAAATTGGAAGCCACACACTCTCCAGCCAAGACTGGAATAGCTGGTCAAGAGGAGAAGGTCAACACTTACACCACACCACATGGAACACATAGCCCTCCAGAACACACACCAGCACTGCTTTCACATAAAAACACAAACCACTCACTCACCTTTGCAGCGGCTCTCAATAAAAATCTACCCAAACAGCAGAGACCTCCAAGGCAGAAATGCACTCGACCACAACACAACACTAATTATGAGACACATAACTCTCCTAAATAGTGTGCCACTCAAACAAAGCCCCTAAGGAAAAACAGCATGCCCAGCACACTAGTCATAGGTGACTCAATAGTGAAGCACACTGATGTCCCACTCACTAAGTTGAATAAGGAGAAAGTAACAGTCAGCTGCCTGTCAGGTGCCAGGATCCACCAAATAACACACGCACTCAGGTACTTCAACAACAGGTACAAATATGACTCTGTCATTGTACATGGTGTGAATGACCAGAGATGTACCTCCCTGGACTACTTGAAAAGAGACATAGAGGTGCTCCCAGATTATGTAGCCCAGGTGGGTATGACCCTATTCCTGAGCAGTATCCTACCATCACCAAGAATGATACCACAGTACAAGCAGAAAATGATTGATTTTAACAATTAGCTAAATTTCTGGTGCCATTCTAAGGGGATCTGGTATCTGTCTGCCTGGGATGACATGATTGACAGACCTCAATGCTTTGCCAGGGATGGCCTTAATCTGTCACCCATGGGCTTCCGGATACTGGCCAAGGCTCTTGCCACCCTTATAGTGCCTTTTTAGGTGGTATTCCAAAGACCAAATTACCACCATAACAGATACAAACAAATGCAATCTAAGGGTCATGCTGCTCAGTGCTAGAAGTCAAAATCTCAAAATGCACTTGCTTGAGGCACTCCTTAAAATGGAGAACATCAACATTTGTGCTGTAACAGAGACCTGGTTCAAGGCAGCAGAAAGCACCCTTGCACTACCAAGCTATAAGTCATTCCACACCATTCGGCCCCAGAACTTGGACCGAAGCTCCAAAGGCGGTGATGTTTCCATATTCATAAAGGATGCACACACCTCCAGACTGGTAGCCCAACATAACACATCAGAGATACTTCAGGTGCAGCTAACATTGGGTAAGACAGCGATTCAGGTCATAGTCTGTTATAGGTCCCCAACCATGTGCCAAGACACTTACTCCACATTCCTAAGCACCCTGGAGAATATTAGGGTCCAACCTAACACTCTTATACTGGGCAACTTTAACTACCCCTCCATTAACTGGGAAAACTACTCATGTACCAATACACTCGCCCATTTCCTGGAATTCATTAATTCCAATGTCCTGGACCAGCTTGTTCTTATCCCCGTTAGCAACATCCTTGACCTGGTCATTACTAACATGGGCAACTGTTGCTCTACACCAATAGTCTACTCCTCCCTGGGTAGACCCAACCACAAACTAATCACCTTGGAAATCCAAATCCCTCCTACCCCCCCCCCCCCACAAAGGTAACCATCATGAAAAATGTCTCCAAAACTAACTTTGGGCTCCTAAGAACAGAGGTGGCTAGCTTCATGGCACCCATGCAAATGGAGAATAGTTGCATGACCGCCGAATCATACACTAATGCACTGTAGGAACATATACACAAATGCATGGATCTTGCCATACCCAATGAAACTAAGATGCACTACTCCAAAAAAAGGAAGCCAATCTGGTGGTCCCCTGCTATAAGCAAACGCTACAACAGAAGGAGGAATCTGATGCGGAATAAGGTGAAGTCCCAAGACTGGGAAAACTCCCTTATCAGCCTCAACAAAAAGTTGAAATCCCTCATCAAATCCTCCAAAGCTAGCTATGAAAACAGAATTGCAGCAGATTGTAAAGACAACCACAAGACCTTCTATAGTTATGTACAGAACCTCCACAGCAATACCCAGATTTGCTGTGAGCTGCTGCACAATGGTACCTCCTATACCGAGCCAACAGATATTGACAAAATACTCGCCGACAGATACAGTGCCAACTTTACCCCTCTCTCCCCCCAAAGGACCAATCACAATACCAGTAGATTTCCAGGCACCCAGTATTACTGCTGCACAGGTTAAAACAGCACTATCCAAGGCCAAGAATACAGCTTCTATGGGACCTGACAATATTCCTGGCTGTGTTCTACATAACTATGGAGTGAACTGGCACCTCAAATGTGTGCCCTGTTCAATCACAGCCTCACCTCAGGCTTTGTCCCTACCGAATGGTGCACTGCTATAGTCATCACTCTCCACAAAGGAGGAGTTACTACAGACCCTGGGAACTATCACACTTTTAGCCTGAGAAGTCTGATATGCAAAGCTATGGAACACATCATCATGAACCTAATCAACAAGGATATAAGGAATCTCCAAACTCTGTATCCCACACAGTTTGGTTTTGTGAAGAGTAGATCATGCCTGCTCAACTTAGTCGACTTCTCTGAATCAGTCACTAGAGCTGTGGATGAAGGCAAGGTGGTTTATACAGCCTACATTGATCTGGCCAAAGCCTTTGATACCATTCCCCATTCAGGAATCACAGAAAAACTCACTAAGATAGGCATCAACCCATATATCACTAGATGGCTTGCAAACTGGCTCACAGATATTACCCACAGTGTGAAAGTAGCTGACTCCAAGGCAGACTGTCGACCAGTCGCAAGTGGAGTCCCACAAGGATCGGTACTGGGTCCTCTCCCATTTCCTTTCATGTTTGGTATCTACTTCTCAGAAGTCCAGACCAACATGAAGGGGCTCTGGCTGAGAAAGTTCACAGACGACTGCAAGTTGGGACCGATTATTAACTCCCCAAGTGATGTTGACATCTTCCAGAAAGGCCTCACTGAGACCAATGACGGGTGTCAGAACCATGGCCTTAAGCTGAATGCCAAAAAATATGTCATCATCCCCTTTTGGAAAACCCCAGTTCCCATGAACTACCACATCGACAGTAGTCCACTGAACACAGAAGGTGTTATAAGAGATCTGGGAACACAGGTTGACACCAGCCTCTCTCTTGACAGCCACACTGCTACTGTGGTCAGAAAGTCCTTCTATGTGGCACATGTCATTACTAAGGGTTTTGCATCCAGGAAGAAAGAGATCATTGCCTCCCTCTACTCTTCCCTCATTAGGCCAGTCATCAAGTACAATGCCCCATTTGGCATGTACCTCAATAGACACCTGCAACAACTGAAGAGGCTGCAAAAGTACCTCACAAAGAGGATCCTAGGCCTTAAAAACTTGTCCTGTATGGACAGACTCAAAAAACTCCAACTATTCTCTGTCTCATATCGCCTATTTAGAGGCAATCTCTGCTTGACTTACAAAGCCATGTCAGACCAGCTCTGTTAGAAATGCTACATCTAAAGATATCCCAACCCCTCCGCACCACATGCTCCAGAGACCTCAACCTCATTACTACAATAAACAGAACGTGCTGAAGGGAGAGGTTCATAACCCAGAGATTGCCCATGCTATAAAACAGACTTCCCATACATGTCAAACAGAGCACCTCATTGGCCCTCTTCAAGAGAAATCTTGATGAGTGGATGGGAAATAGAAAATTCCCCCCTGGGATCACTCCAGTGGCTCTGCTCGACAGATGCACTGGGAACTAAGGTCGGGTGGCATGATGCCAGGGTAATCCTATGGGCTAGGTTTGTAAAGGCTCCAGGGCCATTAGACTAATACACACCTATGAACAATCACATAGCCAGCATACAATGATACTATGTAACTAAGCAAACTGCATCTTAAAGGCACAATGCTCTAAAGAATAATCCATCCATTGCGCATCGGGACAATGTAACATAAAATAAAATAAAATACAAAATTCACACTTTGTGTTAGTAGATCTCATAGTTTCAACACCAGTTTTAAACAAATGTTTCCATTCAGTCCTTTAACTCTGTCGGCTTGCAGTTTAATTATCCAGCATAACATGCTTTCTTCTGTTCTACTTAAATAATCACCCATCCTAGGTCCAAATTCTAATTTATTGATTACCATAAACGTAAATGAATGTGTATCTCCCATCTGAAATATATGTCTGACCAATGCATTATTCTCATGTCGCTGCCTAATATGCCTAATGTGTTCTCTATCCCTTGTCTTTTCTACATAGAAAGACACACACTGCTCACACTGAGCCAGATAAACTACATCTCTAGCATTGCAATCAGCTGTTAAATTAAAAACAAAATGTTTTCCTATTGTTGGGTGCACAAAGTCACCTTCTGAGTTAACATAACAACAAAAGTTGCATGCACAACAGCAACAAGTACCCCTCGATGTCAGTTCTGTAGTTTTTATATGCCTGTCATAGCACAGCAACCTCTTCAGATTTTTACTATTATTACATCTATAATTAGGCTTACTCCCTACCAAAGATTGTATCTTATCGTCCATAGTTAATATATGCCATTTGTAGATTCTGTTACATTGTATTTTAAATTTTATTTATATAGTTGAGCTAATGGTTTGATTTTAATGGTCTGATGATGCAGCAGCATGCTGTGAAAGCACTTACCACTATTATAGGTTCATAGGTTCATAGGTTGATACTAGGCTATCTGCCCTAGGGCATTTATAAGCCTAGCCAGAGTGTGTTTGGCTTTTGCCACCCTTTTAGATTAGTTGACTGTGCCTCTGTATAGTAGGTCACAGAAGATATCCCTTTTGAGGTTAGTTTACTGTGCCTCTTTCTAGTAGGGACACAGAAGAGATCCCAGGGGTAAACCTACGATCTCCCATCCACTTGTCAAGATTTCTCTTGAAGAGGGTCATTGAGGGACTCTGCCTAACATGGGTTGGGATTTTGTTCCAGAGTGAGGGGAGCCTTTGGGATATGAATCTGTCCCTCCAGCATGTCCTATTTATTTCTGTGCTGAGTTTTAAGTCCCTGGAGCGTGTAGCTCTAAGGGATTTGGATTTCCTGAGGTGGAGCATGTCCATTAATTCTGGGTTGGACATGGCTTTATATGTCAGGCACAGATCGCCTCTGAGTAGAGCTGGAGTTTCTTTAGCCTAACTGCGTAGGGCATCTGTTTGAGTCTCTTGATCCTCTTGGTGAGGTTCTTTTGGGATCTTTCCAGTTGCTGCAGGTGTCGGATAAGGTACATCCCAAATGGGGCATTGTATTCAATTATGGGCCTGATGAGTGATGAGTAGAGGGGCACAATGATCTCTCTTGATCTAGATGTGAACCCTTTCGTGATAAGGTGGGCTATGTAGAAGGTCTTTCTAACCACTTTGGCAACATGATTGTCAAAGGAGAGATTGCTATCTACTTGGGTCCCCAAATCCCTAATTACGTCTTCCATACTTAATGGATTACCACCTATGTGGTAATTTGTGGGCACTTTGTTTTTCCCAAAGGGGATGACTATGCACTTTTTGGCATTTAGCTTTAGGCCATGGCTCTGGCACCAGTTATCCATCTCTGGGAGACCCTTTTGGATGATGCTTGTGTCAGTAGGTGAGTCGATTATGGCACCCAGTTTGCAGTCATCTGCGAACTTGGTCAGCCATAGTACTCCCATGTTAGCCTGTACCTCAGACAAATATATACCAAACAAGAGAGGTCACAGGACTGAGCCTTGTGGGATGCCACTTGTAACTGGTTTAGAGTCTGACATGGCACCTGCAATTCTGACCATGTGGGTTATATCCCTGAGCCAGTTTGCAACCCATCTTGTGACATAGGGGTTGATATTTAAGCTGCTGAGCTTATTTATGATGCCTGAGTGGGATATTGTGTCGAAGACTTTTGTGAGGTCCAGGTAGGCTGTGTGGACTACCTTCCCTTCGTCTATGGCCTTGGTGACTGTTTCAAAGATGTCAACCAAGTTCAAGAGGGAAGATCTGCCCTTAACAAAGCCGAATTGGGTAGGATCCCGTGTTTGAAGGTTCCCAATGTCTTTGTTTATGAGTTTCATGATGATACGCTCCATAGCTTTGCAGACCAGGCTAGTCAGGCTTATAGGGCGATAGTTTCCAGGGTCCGTTGTGGCACCACCTTTGTGGAGTGGGACCACTGTTGCTGTACACCATTCCTTGGGTACATATCCTGTAGTAAGGCTGAGATTGAACAGTGACTTTATGTGAGGGTTCAATTCTTCTTGGAGTTTGTGTAAGACGCAGCCTGGGACACCGTCCAGTCCCACTGATGCTGTGTTTTTTGCTTTGGAGAGGGCAGCTCTCACCTGTGCATCTGTGATGTCAGGGAGGCTACACACTGTTGGGATAGACATTTGCTCTTTTGGGGGGGAAGGGGGGAGATGTTTGCACTGAACCTGTCTGCCAGGATGTTGGCAATGTCTGTGGGTTCAGTGTATTTTTTGTCATTTTGAACTAACTCAGAGCATATCTGGGAGTTGCCACCCAGGTTCCTGACATAATTAAAGAAGGCCTTGTGATTATCTTTAGCATCTTGTGCAATTTTTCTTTCGAAGCTGGCCTTAGATGATTTTATGAGGGATCGTAGTTTCCTGCTAGTACTGATCAGAGATGCCTTCCCTTTTTGGGATTTTTCTCTATCATGTAGTAGCTTCCTCCTTCTGTTGTATAGCTTATTTATGGCTGGGGTCCACCAGACAGGTCTCCTGCCTTTGGAGGAATGAGTCTTGGTTTTATTTCAGATAGCACGATCCATGCATTCCTGCAGGTGTCCATAGAAAGCGTTTGTAAAGGATTCTGCGGTTTGGGCAATATTTTCCACTGGGCCAGGGGCTTTGAAGGATTCCACCTCGGTTTTAAGAAGAGTGAAGTTTGCTTTTGAGAAGTTCTTCAACGTGGTTTCCTTGGCTGGGGGTGGGGATGGGATATGGATGCCCAGTGAGATTAATTTATGGTCAGATATTACCAATGAAGGGTATACCTCTGGTATGGAACATAGAGTCCCCATGTTGGTGATGATTAGGTCCAATATGTTTTCCCCTCTTGTGGGAGTGGTGACCAGTTGTTCCATAGCATTTGAGTTTATAAATTCTAGGAACCATTGGGCGAAGATGCTGGGGCTTGAGTAGTGCTCCCAGTCTATGTTTGGGTAGTTGAAGTCACCCAATATATAGACGTTTGGAGAGACCTTCATATTCTCCAGTGTTCTCAGGAAAGCCGAGTGGGGTTCCTGAGTTTGGGAGGGTGGTCTGTAACAGGCTATAAACTGGAAGGCAGTTTTGCCCACTGTTAGTTGCACATGGATGGCCTCTGATGCTTCATGCAGTGCCACTAACCTGGAGGTGTGGGTATCTTTGATGAATATGGATACTCCCCCTCCTTTTGTGGTTCAGTCCAAGTTTTGTGGCCAAAAAGCATGGTATGAGGTATAACCTGGTAGTGCTGGGGTGCTCTCGGGAGCCTTGAACCAGGTTTCTGTTACTGCACAGATATCGATATTCTCCATACTGAGGAGAGCCTCGAGTGCATGCATCTTGAGGTTTAGACTTCTGGCGTTGAGCAGCATTACCCTTAGTTTATTTTTCTTTGTGTTGTCTATGGAGGTGGGTTTGCCTTTTGAGCCTTGCCTAAAAAAGGCACTATGGGGGTGGCAAGAGCCTTAGCCAGTATTTGAAAGCCCAGGGGTGACAGGAGCAAGCTGTCCCTAGCCAAGCAACGTGGCTTGTCGAGCATGTCATCCCAGGCTGACAGACACTGGATCCCCTTTGAATGACACCAATACTTTAGCCAATTGTTAAAATTGATCATTTTGTCTTTATACTGTGGCATCATTCTTGGTGAGGGTAAGATGCTACTCAAGGTCAGGGTCATACCGGCCTGGGCTACATGATCAGAGAGCTCCTCTATGTCTCTTTTCATGTAGTCCAGGGAGGTACGTCTCAGGTCATTCACACCAGCATGGACAATGACGGAGTCATATTTGTACTTGTTTTGGAGTGACCTGAGTGCTTGTGTTATGTGGCAGATCCTGGCACCCAACAGGCAGCTTACAGTGACCTTCTCCTTGTTCAGCCTGGTGAGTGGGACGTCAGTGTGTCTGACAACAGAGTCGCTTATTACAAGTGTATTAGGTGTGTTGTTTAGCCTTAAGGGCTGTGACTGTGTGGCACACTGACTTTGTGAACTATGTGATACATGGGTATTCTTGTGGGGTAGCGGTTGCTTGGATGTCTGCTTTGGAGGTCTCTGCTGCTTGGGCAAATTTTTATTTAGAGCCTGTGAGTATGTTTTTGTGTGTTTATGTGTTTGGTTTTCTGTTGCGATAGGTCTATGTGAGACTGGATTTGTGGTGTGTGTGGTTACCTTCTCCTCCTGACTGACTGCGCCAGTATTGGGTTGAGAGAGCTCAGCCTCCAGTTTGGCTATATAGTTGCATCTCTCACATATATTTGAGCTTGTTGGGAGGAGGAGAGGGTGGTCTGTATACATAAGGCAGTTGTAACATTGCCTCAAGATTCCCAGATTCAACAGCTGGACTGGAGAGTAAACCCGAAACTGAATTTTGGACAAACCTTCTTAATGTAAAATAACTGGCCTGAAACCCAAGTCCTTAACCTAGAACTAATACACTTTTAGAATAACAGGCATTGAGCCTTCAATCAGCAGTTCCCAACTTAGAAGGATGTACGCTACCTGTCCTACCACAACAGTGCAGACCACAAACCTTCTTAATGTAAAACAACTGGTCTGAAGCCCAAGTGCTTAAACCAAGGGCCTTAGAATAACAGTTACAATTTAATCAGGCTACTAATAAGCAGTAATAAAGGCAGCAGAATAAATTTAATTGAGTACTTTTAAAAGAGTCAAAAGCAAAATAAGGTAATACAGTACGAAGAAACACAAATACAGTAAGGCAGATGAAGTGCAAACATTTTTTTTTTGAGATGTTGGAAACAGAGCAGATTAAGATACTATAGGGCAATGCCCTTCCCAAGTGCTCTCTCTGTACACCGCAGAGTAGATGGGACTCGTAAGAGTATCCAAAATCAAAATATGACTTCACTGTACTCATTTGAGTGAGCGAATGAGATGGGTCCAGGAGGAGTGTGCAAAAAGAGAGTTACAGCAGGGGCGGGCAATTCCAAAGCCACCCAAGATTAACACCACAACAAGAAACAGGGAGGGGGGGGTAAGAAACTAACTGCAGAGATTCAGACACAATATTTACTGAATCCAAGACACCCAATATTTACTCACTCAAATCTTAAATGAGTGCAGAAAATATACTTAAATCAGCTTGTGTCCAGTTGATATATGCAGACAAGTCTCAGTAGCCAGCAACTCAATTTAAAATGATTACTAGAAATGTAACCAACACAGATTTTAATGCTAGCAGAAACCCCCCAAGCTAATTAACACTAACAAAGGAATTTCAAAGCAGTCTAACAACTTTCAGTGAGCTCGGATGGCTAACTGCAGAGATTCAGAGGCACAGTATTTACTGAATTCAAGACACACAATATTTACTCACTCAAATCTTAAATAAGTGCAGAAAATATACTTAACAATTACAGCTGTGTTACAACATTTGTGACTTTTTTTCTTGTTATATATTTGCAGTTTCCTAATGTCTCTGTCACCAGCTTGGTAGATGGGGGCATCATGAACCTATGTAGCAATTGTCTCAGGTAAATCCATTAACCCTTAAAGAAATGAACACAGTATGCAAGAGATGCACATACATAACTTCCTCAGAGGCAAAACTATCATCTATAAGCAATGTTATCAAGAACACACAAACTATATTCACCACACATAGTGTCCACTACACACATAGACCATCGTATGCTGAGGCACTTAAAAGAAACCTCTCCAAACCTCAGAGACTGCCTAAGCTGTTAAACAGTAACACTTATTCTCAGCAACCATTAAAGTATACACCAAAAGCAGCATCTAACACCACACATAAGCCTACACCTAATGATCCCCCGGGAACAAAGCCCATAAGGCAAGCAAGCACTTCACCTAGTACTCTTGTCATAGGGGGTTCTATTATACCACCCAGAATGCCCCTCTCACCATGCTGGACAAGGAGAAGATAACAGTTAGTTGCCTGTCTGGACCAAGGATCTACTATATTACACACACACTCCGGTCTCTGTGCCACTGGTACCAATACGGTTCTGTTATAGGCGATGTGGGTGAAAATGACCTGAGATGTACTTCACTAGATGGTATGAAAAGAGACATTATACATCTCTCTGAATCTCAGACAGGTACATGCCTTGCATTGAGCAGCATTCTACCTTCACCAAGGGTGACGCCACACTATGAAAGGAAAATGATAGATTTTAGTTCATTTCTGGTGTCACTCCAGGAAAAACTGGTATCTATTTGCATAGGAGTACATGGTGAACAGACCAAATTGTTTTGTAAAGGACTGCCTGTAGCTGTCTTCCCTGAGTTTTCAGATATCAGCTACAAGTTTATCTACCCCCTTGGAACCTTTTCGGCAATGTCAAAATAACAGAACTATCAACATAGCAAAAAATAAATAAATAATCAAAAAAAACTTTCACCAGCCTTAAGGAGTTACTGCTCATTGCTTAGAGCCTAAACAAGAAAATCTAAATCCTTCAAGCTCTCCTCATTCTGGGGAATGTAGACATCTGAGCTGTCACCAAGACTTGGTTAAAGCCACAGAAAGTATTCCTGCAGTGTAAGGCTACAATGTCTTCCACACATTTAGACCAACAGTAGCATAGACAGGGGCAAAAGGTGGAGGTGTCTCAGTCTGCAGAAACTTATCTTGTTTACAAGTTGCAAGAAGTTTATATATTATAAATATTTTTTAAAACCTTATTTTATGTTTCATGAACTCTAACCAGAATTATATGTTGATATTAATAAAAATAATTTTGTAAAGAGCAAGTGTCAGCTGCACTATATTACACAGTATGTAGATACATACAGAGTAAACAAAAAGTGGGGATACCACTGAGAGGGGTGATTGACAGCTGATTTCATGCTTAGCTGCCTTTAGAATTTCCATTTCTGTCCTACGTTTGCATATGTAAAAGAGGTACATCTTTGACGGTGTTTCACTATAACTGCAAGTTTTAGTGGTATGTCTTGTCATCATTTCTTCTTTTTCTATATTTAGCTTGAAAATATGGATATAGATAATGTTTATTTAGAGGGAAAAACATCTGTGATGACTTCCCTGATGATAACTTCACAAGTTAATAAAAAAAGAATTGTGTAATTGCAGTTGTCAGGAAATGCAAGGAGTACTAAACTTATTGTGATGATATTAAGTTTTTGTACAGCTTTCTAATGTCTGTGTGTGTATGCATGATTGCATGATAGTATCCCATAATGCATATAATCTTTCAGTCAGGTTGTCTGTTGAATATACTGCCATTTTATGTGGAATTAATGCTACATTGGAGTTTTCGATCCTGAGTCTAGTACGTGCTGCATTATAAACCTCAGACTGAAGGGGTGATATTTATTTATGTTTTAATACTGCAAAATGTAGGCAGCATCCTACACCATTGCACAGTGGCATTAATGCATTGTTCAGATTAGGGTTATAATGTAATATGCTTATCAGCCAGAACTGATCACACTTGTGGCCAAACAGTAGCAGTCATGAGCATATTACAGCATAACTTAAAAATGCAGCAATAGCACAACAATTGTTTCTATAACATTTCATATGTCAGTTTTCTTGTTAGAAAATGCATGGAGCATTAAAAAGGACAAATCTTCAATATGTATGTTAAATGTTTTTATAATTTTGAATGTGAGCTTCCTTCACCTGTACATTAACAGCCCATAATATGATGATGGAGATGTGAGCATCAGACATCTGAGTAAATATATTGCAGAATACTTTTATAAGAAGCTATTCAAAGCATTGAAACTGTTTTATTCATCAGCATTTCAATGTCTGCCTCATTTCACAGTAACATTACTACTCTGTTACAGTGGAGATTATGATCTAATATGCTCATTCAAGCTGGAACTGGTGAGGTTTCACCTTTGTGACCAGACTCCAGCAGACATGGGTACATTATAAGCCCCAAGCTAAATTTGACATCAACAGTCATTTTTATAACTTTTGATATGCCAACTTTCTTGGTAGAAAATGCATGGATGATTATAAAGATACATATTTGGTGTGTTTGCTACATTTGGGGAACATTTTGTTCACAAACTTCCTTCTCCTGTGTATCACTAATAGTGCACAGTATGAAGATGGAAATGTAGCACGAGCTTTATGAGTAAATACACAACCGAATAAATCATTCAGAAGTTTAAAATGTTATTCATCAACATTCCATTTCTCACCTAATTTCTCTGACTTAGAATTTGCTATGGAGGTGGTCCTACCATTCCTTTAACAGGAGTTGTTTGCACTAAAGTGAATTATGAGACCTGCATACCCTTCTAAACGTTGCCATCCTAATTTTAATATTTTACATCAGATGTGCAATTCACTACATTAGAATAAATCCACATTTTGCTTTCAGTCTTTCTCTTAGAACATTCTGTTCACAACCTTGGTCACCTGCCATCAATAGTATATGGTATGAAACACAAAACACAAACATGACTCATTGGACTGTATGCATGGTTTTGGTGAAACAAACTTGCAAAAGTTCTGCAACCTTCCATTCTAAAACATTCTATAACCTGTATTTACAAAAAGTAGATGTGAGAAATCCAGGTATAGTAGTCCATGAAAAAAGGCAAAAGTATCATGGATTATTGAAATTGCTACATCAAGGATTCCAGTGCTTCATGTAAAGATAATCCCAAAGTCATAAAATACCAGGATTTATAGGCAATACTGAGAACAATGTGAAAGAAAGATAGTCAGGCAGTTCCAATGATAGCAGGAGGAATGGGTTTAAGAAAATAATCTGCAGTTGTATTTATATATGCAACTAATGCATGTAACTCCATATCAATTGCAGATGGAGTCAGTTCTGGGCACATTGCGGGAGCTGCAGACAGCACTTCTGGCTAACATCAAAGATTGAAACAATATTAATTTCATGAACTTTAATAATACCCTGAATTAGTAATGGGATCTATTCTCATAATAATATTAGAAACCCAAATGATTTGGAGAAACTAAATGAACATAACATAACATAACGTATAATTCGAGGTTGGGAGGGTGGCCTAATGGTTAAGGTGTTTGCCTTACAAACACAAGGTGCAGGGTTTGAGTCTCACAAGGGATAACTGGCTAGGCTTAAATGGCTCACAAGGGCAATTAGCTTAGTACTAACCTATGACATAACAGTAGGACACTGATACATGTTAATCCATATGTCTCCTCATTATGTTATTGTGATTTGCTTCTGATCCCTTTTCACTTTTGGTTTACTGAAGTGTGTTTTTACATTAACAAGGCTAGAATGGCTGTTCTAGTGGAAATAGAAAGGTAAGCTGGTCTTTTTCTGAGTTGGTAAATACATAAAGGAGCTTAAAGTAACAATTATTTGTTGTAGCTAGTTGGTACCTTTTCACTTTTGGCTAACCAAAGTATGTTTTTTCCATTACAAAAACGGGTACTGTTGTTTTGATTTCAGTACTAAAGCAGCCTGGGCAGTCCAAGTTGGGAAACACAAACAAAGGCTTAAAGTTAGATTGTTCCATCAGCCAGAGGGCTTTCTAATGTCTTAGTTGTTTGGCGTTAATCTGCACTTGAGAGCATCTTTTGCTGTGCTTTTACATTAAGTTGTATGATCATCCATCTTGTGGCAGAAGGTGTTTACTTGGTCTGTTTGAGTTGGGAGGTACTCCAGGGAGCTCAAAGTATCGTTGTTTGTTGGACAAAGGGAAGAAGAGCTAACTATCCAACTATTTTCTGTCTGCTATAAATTGGATGCTTTTTCAGAGAGCTGCTCTCCACACTGTGGTGGTTAGCAGTACCCTGAACAGTAGCAAACCTATAAAGTTAATACTTAGGAACTTCAACCCATAGGACACAAAGGCTTTGTGTGGTGCAAAGGTTAGGGGAGCTAGTCAGTGCATCAGACAGCAGTAATATAAGATCATAGCACTATCTAACAACCAGTCAGGTGACCCCTATAAAATCCAGTCAGTAAGCCATCATAGCCGAACTCTAATAAATGTCCTGACAACATAAATTTCCAGTTTTGTAATGTCTCTGTGGCCATCTTGGTAGATATGGGCATCATGAAACAATGTAGCAATTAGCTCAGGTACTCAGATAGCCTTTAATCCTTAAAGTAATTAACACAGAATGCAAAATATGTACATATGTAACTTCCTTGGAGGCAAAACTCTCATTTATAAACAAAATTATCAAGAACACACAAACTACATTCACCACACATAGTGCCACCACACACATAGACCATCTTATACTGAGGCACGTAAAAGAAACATCTCCCTGCCTCATAGACTGACTAAGCTGTTAAATAGCAACACCTATCCTCAGCAATTAAGTACACACCAAAAGCAGCACCTATCACCACACATAAGCCTACATGTAATGATCTCCCAAAAACAAAACCCATAAGGCAAGCAAACAATTCACCTAATACTCTTGTCATAGGGGATTCTATTGTACCACACAGAAATGCCCCTCTCACCATACTGGACAAGGAGAAGATAACAGTCAGTTGGCATCTGGAGCAAGGATCTGCAATATCATGCACACACTCAGATTATAGTCTATGTGGGTGTAAATGACCTGACGTATACTTCACTAGTTTATATGAAAAGAGACATTATGCATCTCTCTGGATATGCAGTCATATCTGGACAATGCAATGGTATAGCAGTAGCATTGTCACCTCACAGCAAGAGGTTCTCCAGTTTAATTCTCAGCTAGAGCACCTTCTATGTGGAGTCTGCATGCCCTCTTTGCATTCGTGTGGGTTTTCTCTGGGTACTCAGGTTTCCTCCCATGTTGCAAAGACATGCATCTGGAGCATTTCTACCTGGGCTACCGCTGAAAATTGGCTTCGTTCCAAGTCAGACTTTCCTAGTAAACAAATGTTAAATAAAAAAAATAAATAAATGTGGCTCAGACAGGTACATCCTACGCCATGAGCAGCATTCTACCTTCACGAAGGATGATGCCACAGTATGAACTCAAAATAATTGAATTTAATATCTGGCTTAGTTTCTGGCATCACTCCAGAAGAAACCAGTATCTATCTGCACAGGAGTACAATGTTATCAGACCACATTGCTTTGACAAGGGTTGTCTGTACCTGCCATTCCTGCATTTTCAGATATTAGTTAAAACTATGTCTGTCCCAATATAATTTTTTATGCAATATCAAAATAACAGAACTATCATAAATAAATAAATAAATAAATAAATACAAACAAAGCAACCTTAAGGAGTTACTGTGCAATACTCGGAAACTAAACAAGAAAAACTAAATCCGTCAAGCTCTCCTCATTCTGGAGAATGTAGACATCTGGGCTGTCACCAAGACTTAGTTAAAGCCACAGAAAGTACTCCTGCGGGGAAAGGTTACAGTGCCTCACACACATTTAGACCAAAAGTAGCACAGACATGGGCTAGAGGTGGAGGTGTCTCAGTCTGCGGAGACTTATCTCGTTTGCAAGTTGTAAGAACTTTTTATATTATAAATATTTTTAAAACCTTATTTTATGTTTGCTGAAGTCAAACCAGAATTATATTTTCTTGTTAATAAAATTATTTTTGTAAAGAGCAAGTGTCAGCTGCATTATATTACATAGTGTGTGTGTATATATATATATATATATATATATATATATATATATATATATATATATATATATATACACACACAAAGGAAGCAAAAAATGGTGATACCACTGAGATGAGCGATTGCCAATTGATTTCATGCTTAACTGCCTTTAGAATTTCCATTTCTGTCCTACGTTTGCATATGTAAAAGAGGTGCATCTTTGGTGGTGTTTCACCATATCTGCATGTTTTACTGGTGATATGTCTTATAATCATTTCTTCTTCTTTTTCTATATTTAGCTTGAAAATATGGATATAGACAATCCCCGGGATTCATGAAGCTTGCGCCAGGTGCAGGCATAGCGTCGGCGCTCTAACACCAAAGATGGCTGCCTAGCGATTCGGGTACGAGCTGTTCCCATGTGCACTACCTGCGTACACTATGGCCGCAGAACTCCTGAGCCTTGTATGCTAATTATCCCTTGTATAGCAGAGTAGCATGCAAATGAAGGTATGTAGAGATTCAGGAAGTGGTGCAGGCGTAGTGTAAGCATGCATAAATGTAAACCGTAGAAAACGGTTTACATTTTTGCAAACAAAATCAGAGCCATGACAGCCGACCAAACACATGTATTATATTGTTAATATATGCCAATGGTTAAATATATAGCCATTGGCATAAAAAACATGTACGGAATATAAAATTAACATTTAAAATATATAGTTGCACTATCGCGATGTGGAAGCGCAGGGCAGTGGTGCGCAAAGGGGATCGCATGGAATATATAAAAATATAGAATAAAACTGCAAAGAAACACATATCACAATTTCCCCATAATAGTCAATGGCAGGCATGCTACACCATACACATGGCACAAGGGTTGCTAAGGGGCAGTGACAGTGTTATGCGCAGTAGCTAGGAATTAGTAGGCAATGCCATGAAAATGAGAGGAGTAATAGTGAATCACAGATTCCCCGCTGGTGTAAGGATGCACCTCACAATGTAGCATTATAACACTGAGGAGAGCCCTTGAGATAAAGATGACATCAAGAGAGGGGTGTGTTGCCATTGCTGTAAGCACATTGGAGCATTGCTAAACCGGTCTGCCCCTAGCTAGGCAAAGCTGCAGGATAGGGGTCTGTCGAATTGCCCATAGCTATGCTTAGCTGAGAGTACACAAGGTAATCAAGTATGCATGTAAACAGAGATGAAAACAAGCATAAACCTGGTAAACTGGTATGCACGGTGCGCACTGTAGCCGAAAAAGGAAGGATATAGGAAAGAAATAAGGAAATGCTGCAGCAGTGAAATTGGAGTACAAATGACTAATTAACACCTAGGAGCCTACAGTGGGCCACTGACAACAGCTAACAAGGCTGCAAGCAGCTACCTGCAGAACAGGAAAGGGGAGGGGCTGTACTGCAAAGAAGTCAGCAAAGTGTCAAAGCAGAACAAAGGCGATATGTAGTATATCAGCTACAAGGCACACTTTGCCATGACTGGGTAGGGAAAGTACAAAACAAGAAAGACGGCAGGTGGATGCTTGCCTGATAATGGGAGGGGATCCAGGTCTAAAAGTGAATTAAAGGGCAACAGATTAATCAAGGCAGGCAAGTAGATCACCACAGTAAAGGCCCCACACTCGCAGTACTCATTGCAAAACCCATAATGAAGACACGCAGCAGCTGGAATAGTTCATACACACCCACTTATATCAGCAGAATCCATAGCACAATAATATAAAGTGTGAAAGCACCTCACACACATTTGTGTATTGCCATACACTCTACACTAGTGGTGTATACAGACGGAGAACTTTTATTATGTACATGTTAGGGTCTGCCATAGCTTTGATCCACCAGCATGTGTTGGAGACTGAAGGTGGTGTGGAGGATGATGCATATGACCACTGCAGGCACCAGAGGAGGAGCAGAGTGTTCAGACCCAGGCTAACCTAACAGGGGCCACATAATCTGGAGATAGTAAAGCATTACAGGATGAACAGGGACACCCTACAGAAACTTGTGGAGCTGTGCCGACCACGCCTCAGAGCCAGAACAAATAGAGGGGAACCCATCCCAGTGGATATGAAGGTATGTGTAAGCCTGAGAATACTAGCTACAGGTACCTTTCAAAGGCTAACTGGGAATATCATGGGTATCTTACAGGCATCAGCATCCAGGGTACTACACCAGTTCCTGGATGCCATGTTACCACATGCAAATGAGCACATATACATCCCCCAAATGCAGGAGGAGTTGGCCAGAAATATGCGTCTCGGAGGTACTGAGTGCAACAGACTGCATGCACATAAACATCAAGTCACCACCCGGTGAGCCAGGGTAGGTGCTACATAAACTGCAAGGGATAACTCTTCATCAACTGCCGGGTCATGTGCAATGCCCAGGGCATTATCATGGATGTGTGTGTTGGCACCCCTGGAAGCTATCACGACTCCCACATCTAGTATGCCTCACAGCTGTATCAGTTATTTGCCAGGGGGGACATCCCAAATGACACCTGGTGGGGGATACTGGATATGGACTGGAACAGTGGATGATGACTCTCATCAGAAATGCACACACACCCATGCAGAGCGCCATAATGAGGCACACGCACAAACCAGAATCATCATAGAGTGTGTGTTTGGGATGCTGAAATCACGATTCCTTTGCTTGGACATATCTGGTGGAGCCTTGCAGTACTCTCCAGGCACATGTGCCCACATCTCCATAGTGTGTGCCATGCTACACAATATGGTCCTGCGGAAACAGCTGTAGCAGGGACAGAATGGTGAAGGCCCTCACAGCCCACCACCACTGCCAAGGGCCCCACAGGCACAGAGGTACTCAGACCATGAACACCCTGAGCCAGCACCAGTAGGCAGACGGAGGTGTGCCCAGTATGTCCATGCCTTCGCAAAGAGGGAACATATAGCACACACACTGACAATGTAGGCACCTAGGGACTAACACCTTTTTCCACATGCACACATAATAAAAATGGAGGGCACACACACAAGACTACCTGTACATTGTAATATATAGGAAGTCTACTGTGTGCATCCAACATAGGCAGCCCTCAACTATTGCACACACAACAACCATTGGCACAAGGTAAGTCAACACCTGAACAGTAAATTAAGCTATCAGCATATGCAGATACTGTATGTATAGATTCATAGGTAGGTACTTGTCCAACTGCCAGAGGCCATTCATAAGGCCAGCCAAAATGTGTCAGCTTTTGCCACCCCATTGATTCATTAACCATCCTTCTGTGGAGCAGAGCCAATGACGGGATCCCTGGGGTGCATCTACTGTTCCCCATCCACCCTTCAAGGTTTCTCTTGCAGAGTGTTAGTTAGGGGCTCTGTATAACGTAGTTAGGGATGTTGTTCTAAAGTATGGGGAGTGTTTGTGACAGGAAGCTGTCCCTCCAGCATCTTCCGGTTACTGTTGTGGCAAGGTCAGCTCACTACAGTGTGTGGCTCACTGTGACATGGATTCCCATAGGTGGAGCATATTCATAAAGCCTGAGTTCAACATGGCTGTGTTGGCCAGCGGAGATCATCTCTGGGTAAACGAGATGCCACTGAGTAAAGCAGGAGTTTATTCAGCCCGGCTGCATAGGCCATATGTTGGATGTCAGTATTCCCCTTGGTGAGGTACATTCATGGACCCCCCCCAGCTGTTGGACGTGTCCTCTGAGGTACATCCCCCATGGGTTATTATACCCTATTATAGGACTGATGAGTGATGAGTAAAGGGGCAGTAAAACCCCAGTATGTCTAGATGGGAATTCTTTAGTAATCAGATGGCCTACATAGAAGGATATCCTAACTACTGTTGAGATATGATTGTCAAAGCGGAGATCACTATCTACCTTAGTCCCCAGATACCCCATTAACTCATCTGTATTAAAGTGGCTGCCACTCATATGTTAATATGTGGGTTCCAATTCCACAATGGAATGACCATGCAGTTAGTGGCACTTTGCTGAAGGCCATGTCATTGGCACCCTCTGACATTCTCTGTGAGGCCCCTTGAGGGATGTCCGTGTCAGCTGGACTATCAATCATGGCTCCCAGTTTGCAGTCATTGCCTAACATGGTCTGCCGTAGTCCACCTGTGTTTGCCTGTACATCTGAGATGTATATGTCAAACAGTAGGGCTCCTAGGACTGAGTCCTGTGAGACACCAGTCATGACTGTTAAAGAGTTGGACCTAGAGATCACTAGTCATACCATGTGGGTTATGTGTGTAAGCCTGTTGGCAACCCAACCTGTGATGTATGGGTGAATTTACAGGCTGGTGTGTTTATCAATAATACCTGAGTGGGGCATGGTGTCAAAAGCCTTGGTGAGATCCAGGTAGTATGTGTGAACCACCTTCCCTGTCATCTAACGTCTTGGTCACTGTATGTAAGATGTCACACAGGTTCAGTAGGCATGAACTGCACTCAACCAAGCTGACCTGGGTTGGGTCATGTGTTCGAAGGTTACCAATGTCATTGTTAATGAGTGCCATGAGGATGCGTACCATACCATTGCACACCAGGCTAGTCAGCTTATTGGGTGGTAGTTACCATGGTCAGTTGTGATTTCACCTTGATGGAGTGGAATAACCATTGCCACGTGCCATTGTATGGACATGTAGCCTGTGGAGTGGCTGATGTAGGAATGCCTAATTAGGTGGGGGGCAGGTTGTCTTGTACAGTTTGCAAGATGCAGTCTGGGTCGACATCTGCCTCCACTGATGCTGTGTTCTGCTGTTAGAGAAGGCCATTTCCACCCATGTGTCTCGATGGTTGGGATACTGTACCTTTTGGGTAGTGTTGTGGGCTCTTTAGGGGGTGAAGTATGCACCGAATGTATCTGCAAAGATGTTGGCGATATAAGTAGGGTCAGCATATTTTGTGCTATATTTCACTGGCACAGTGCAAATCTGTGCGTCACCATGTAGATCTTTGACATAACCAAAGAAGGCTTTGTGGTTATCTTTCGAATCCTTGCGTATTCTCCTGCTGATGTTAGCCTCGGATGATGTCATGAGGGACCTATGTATCATACTAATAGTGGTCATGGATGTCTGCCCTTTGTGGGATTTGCTGTGTGTCTGGAACACTGTCCAACTTCTGTAGTATAGCCTGTTTATTGCAGAGGTCCACCAGACTGGTGTCCTTGTCTAGGAGGAGTGAGTCTTGGTTTACCAGTGATAGAACGATCCATGCATCCATGTAGGTGCTTATAGAATGCATTTGTAAATCTGTCTGTATCTTGAACAGTATTTCCCCTTAGCATGGGGGCTGTGAAACCCCCCACCCCTGTCACTTGTAGTGTAAATTTATCTGTAGGAATGGTATACACCATGGTATCTGTGCGTGGGGGAGATTCTAGGGTGTGGAAACAGTGAATAATTCATGGTCAGATCTAATCAGTGAATGGTTAACTTCTGCTTTGGTGCACCTGTTGGCCATGTTGGTGATGATCACATCTAGTAGTTTCCACCCCACGTTAGGGCGGTTACCACCTGTTACAGGGCATATGAGGTGATACATTCCAGGAAGCGCTGGTCCTGGAAGTGAGTACCAGAGTACGTTTCCCAGTTAATGGTATGGTAGTTGACATCGACCAATGCCAGAGTGTGCGGTAGGACTGTCGAGTTCTCCACTGTCTCCAGGTAGGTGGAGTGGAGGTCCTGGGTCATGGAGTTTGATCCATAGCAGGCCACATTCCACATTGCAGTTGTGGCTGATGTTAGCTGCACATGGATGATCACAGAGGTATCATGCTGCCCCACTAACCTGGAGGTGTAAGTATCCCTGATGTATATGGATACATCTTCTCTATGTCTGTCAGTCCATGTTCTGTGGCTGAAATGTGTGGTATGAGTTGTAGTCTGGTAGTGCTGGTGTGCTCTCAGGAGCCTTAAGGCAGATTTCAGTTAATGCACAGATGTTGATGTTGTCCATCCTGAGGAGTGCTCTGAGTGCATGCATGTTGTGATCACAACCCCTGGTGTTGAGTAGCATAATCCTCATTGAATCTGCTATTGTGCTGTTTACAGAGCTGGTATTCACCTTCAAGAATCTCCTAAATAAGGCACCATGGGGGCGCCAATAGCCTTGGCCAGTATTCCAAAGCCTAAGGCTGACACATAGGCCGGTATGGTATCATTGCAAGCATGTTCCCCATCTGTGCTTGTTTTTCATGTCCCCTGTAGGTCACCTACTGGTAAGAAATAGAAAGCCTTAAACTTATACAAGTCTTCTAGCTTCCAAGATAGGATTTTGGAGTGACTAAGTATCAGTGTTCTGTATGTTTTTGCTGTACTCAGCTGTTTCCTGACTACATGGTGAGTTCACACTGTATATTGTGATCTGAAGGTCTGTTTATTCACATATTATGGCTGTGATGGCCTGCATGTTAGAGGTTCACAGATAAGCTACTACCTATCTGCCCAAGGGCAATTAGAAGCATAGCAACAGTGTGTTGGCCTTCCCCGCACTATTGATGAAGTAACTGAGCTTCTGTCAAGTATAGCCAATGAAGCAATTACAGGCAGAGTTGCTGGAAGCTGTTGAAGACTAGGGTTGTGGAGGGTAATAGGGGCACTTAGTGATCTAAAGAGGGCATGTTAATGTGGCAATTCAACACCATTCAATTCCCCCAACAGGTCTTGCAGCTATCAAACTGGGCAGGCTCCCCACCCCCTGGCTGTATGGTTCTGGGACACATGATCCCAGGGTTGTATAGTCTGTTACCCATTCACACAACAAGGTTTCCCTTAAAGTGTGTCAGTGAGGGGCTATGCCTAATGTAGTTAGGAATGTAATGTATTGTTTCACAGTACATTTGTTATATGTTGTTATTTCAAGAGTACGTGAAGCTCAGTGAGTTTGGGGGCTCCACCCTTTGCTTAGCCTAGCTTATACATAGAAATCATCTAAATAGGAAATAGGCAGAAGCAACATTAATGTCAACAGAGTAATGGTTACAGCATCTGCATAGTATCTGTGCATTTGAGGTTACAATCCTGATAAAGGCAGGGATGTTTATCATGTGCAAAAGTATAGCTTAACCACAGCTTGCATATATAGGTAGTAATCGTCTGTATAATAAACATTCGAATCACCCATAAAACCCATGTGTGCTGGAGAGTGCAGTCAACAGAGAATGTAATGTCATGTCAGCACATAGTGAGATGTTACATCACTGACAGGTATATATCCCATGTGTGCAGGAGAGTACAGTCAACAGAGAATGTAATGTCATGTCAGCACATAGTGAGATGTTATGTCACTGACAGGTATATATCCCATGTGTGCAGAAGAGTACAGTCAACAGAGAATGTAATGTTATGTCAGCACATGGTGAGATGTTACGTCACTGACAGGTATATATCCCATGTGTGCAGGAGAGTACAGTCAACAGAGAATGTAATGTCATGTCAGCACATAGTGAGATGTTACGTCACTGACATGTATATATCCCATGTGTGCAGGAGAGTACAGTCAACAGAGAATGTAATGTCATGTCAGCACATAGTGAGATGTTACATCACTGACAGGTATATATCCCATGTGTGCAGGAGAGTACAGTCAACAGAGAATGTAATGTTACGTCAGCACATAGTGAGATGGTACGTCACTGACATGTATATATCCGGAGTAGTTAGCGGATGTGGCCATGTTTGTGCGCACAGGTTATACGTTACAAAGTTTGTTTAACTGTGCTTAACCACTGCTATAATGTCACACAAACACTTTTAAACATGCTTACAACTGCTTAAATGAGCCTTATTCTGCAGTAAAAAACATTTGTAAAGAATTGCAGGTGTCGAACCATGGACCATACACACTATAGTCATGGGACATACCACTAAGCCATCCCAGGCATACACATGTTTAATGGTCTTGAGACCACACTGTATACCACATGCATTTCACTGTAATGAACACAAATGGGACAGTGACTTTGTGTATATATGTATAGTACATTGTAATGTACTGTAGTTTGTGAACCAACACATTCCAGTCTACAGATGTATTACTGTTACAAACTAATACGAAATATTTATTTATTTATTTTATTTTACATTTGTTAACCGGGCTAGTCTAACTGGATATATTTCCATTTTCAGTAGAGGCCCGGGGAGAAAAGCTCCAGTAGTAGACAAATTGATTATAAAATTTGAAATAAAAATACAAGAGATGCAAATCATAGTTGATACATAGTAAATGAAAGTAGTTAAGTAAAGATACTAGAAGAAGTGAATAAAAAAATGGAGATAAAAGATGACATGTACATTAATATAAAAGTTACAAATATTATGTGCTAAATTAATTACACAAAAAAGTGAGAAAAGGGTCTGAACAAATAATGAAAATGAGTATTTTGTGATCAACAACAGTATAAAGTCCAGTAGTCTTCCATTGTGTTCACCAGTCCATTTCTGCTTCAAAAAGTATGCAAAGTGTTTGCAATATATAAAAAGAGGCGCAAATAAAAGTTAGCAAAACCAGATGGTTAGTCAGGGTTATAAGTTAGTAAAAGCAGGGTTATAAGGTAGAAAAGGCAGAAGGTTAGTCAGGGTTACTGCAGGGGCATAACCAGTGTGTTTAAGGTGTTTTTTGAGGTTTTGTTTAAAGAGAGGCAAGGAAGTAAGTGATGTAAGATCGTTGGGGAGTAGGTTCCAGTTTTTTCCCACTGCATTAGAAAACAGGGAATCACCAGCTGTGTTGTTAGTCTTGGTTATGTTCGCTAGAAGTTTACTAGAAGAACGTAGGGAGTTTAGATTTTTATAGTGGATTATGAGATTGGATAGTACAGGAGTGCTATTAGGTTGATAAAATATCTTATGGGCAATGGTTAGTTGGGAGATATTCAGATGGTTTTCAAGTTCAATCCAGCCTAGCTGCATTAGATTTAACAGTGTAATGCTATATATGTATGATATATATATATGTCAGTGATATAGATATAGATATAGATATATTATACAGTTACATCAATAGCCATATATATAAATATCTATGAACACACTTCGTGACACAGAAGCACTCCAAAGGAATTGGAGTGTGCACAAAACACATGCAGCTCTGGTATTATAACAAATAATATTAACCTAATTCACCAGAGAAGGGGTGGTTGTTGTGTATGTGAAGACTGGGGTGGGGGAGGAATGATGTTTAATGCAATCATGCATCAAGGAGGGCCTGGGTCGGATGTCCAATAAGTGAACTGGACGGGCATACATGGATTATGGGGACAATATAAAAGGACACAAAGCAAGATCCTTACTCATTCATAATACACGCTGTCATGTCACATTGCAACACCTACTTTCACAAACATATGAACATTAACATGTATCAGACATATGTACACCAACTGACTGTGACATTTGTTTTCAGTAGTGAGGAATGTCTGTAGTACAATGTATATTCTAAACACTGTAACATTCGTACATATCCCAGATTCCTTAGTGGTAAAGTCAGTGACTGTGGTGTTCATGGTCCCAGGTTCAAGACCTGCAAGGGCTGTTAGGTTATTTTGAGGACCAGAATAAGGGCTTTTGGATGCAGGTGGATTAAAGCTCTCTTAAGCAGTTGTAAGCGGGTTTCCACGTGTTTGCGCGACAGTAAGCAGCACTGAAACACTGTAAAAGGAGAAGCACTTCACACGTTTGACCTTTGCTTAACGTCACGCAGACCACGGGCAAACCTGCTCACAACTGCGTAAATGTGCGTTATTCACACTTTACCTACCAGTGCATACTCTGAGAGGTAAAATAATAACACCTTCCAGGAGTAGAACCCACAACCATGTATTCCATTCTCAGAGTAACCTAACACTAAACTACCTGAGATGTACCTATCCCAGTCGTGTATGCAGACAGGTTAAAACACAAAAGGGAGGAATGTGTTGAAATAGGACAACCCGCCATGTACTCATTAAAGGTGTATGCTTATATATATATATATATATATATATATATATATATATATATATATATTAGAGAGAGAGAGATACATAGAGACATGTCATGTCGATATATACAGGTCAACATATATATGTAGATATATAGATAGGTTAAAAACATCTACACATCAATGGAAGTACAGATAAACGTATGCAATAATGTATATATCTGTATATACACACACACACACACACACACACATATATATTTATATATATATATGTGTATATATATATATATATATATATATATATATATATATATATATATATATATATATATATGTGTGTGTGTGTGTGTGTATACACACAGACACACACACACAGACACACACACACACACACACACACACACACACACACACACACATATATATATATATATATATATATATATATATATATATATATATATATATGCGACAGTTCATATGGTCGACAGTTTATTTAGTCGACAATTCATTTGATCGACAAGCATTTGCCCCCTTCCCCAATGTTGTGTGACCCTGGAGTTGTTATATATAGTTAGGGGGGGTGTGGGGGGCATTGGGGGTGTGTGGGGGGTGAAGCCCCCACCTAAAATGCTTGTCGATCAAATGAACTGTCGACCAAATAAACTGTCAACCATATGAACTGTCGACCAAGTCATATAGACCCATATATATACATATATATATATATATATATATATATATATATATATATATATATATATATATATATATATACACATACATACATGTCTGTAGACAGCATCCAAAGTGGTCATATCTGAGTATAACATGGACCATAGCAATCACACATCCCCCCCCCAAACAATATGAACATAACATATGAAGAGAATATGCCAATACACTATTAGAAATAAGTCCTATGGACACAGTCACCAACACAACTGCAATGCCTGCAAATATCCATGACAGAATTACACAGACAGCTTTCATTTTGCAAATCTTTATTACATTCCAATGTATTGCCAAAAGGATTCAAGGACTAACAGTACCTGCATGCTATACAGGAAGCATTTACTAGTGCCTTAATGAATCAGCTTGCTATTACCATAGTATTAGTCCACTAAGGGATAGGTGTTCACATAGGGAAAGAACACCCACACATATAGACATTGTATAAAAGGGGTTCCTACACACCTGCATGTGCTATGTACACCCACCAACATCTACCCCACAACTGAAATAATTACATCAATACATACTGTCATACCATAACCAATTATGCAACTACTGTACAACATCTGCTGAAACCTTAACATACCTGGACACAGACACACTAACATGGCCCTATGTGAAATAGTTGCCATTATACAATTGAACAGTTACTGATGTAACAGGGTTTCTATGACCTAGTCTCGTTTCAGAGGATTGAAAGGTTCGTACATCAGGAAGTTTAACCGAGTACTGATTATAATCTCAGTATGATACACAGTAACACCAAACTAAATATGTCTGGTAAGCACACTGTAAACCCCCTAACATTATATGCATAGCTGTGCAGCCTTGAGCTGGTCAAACAACCTGGCCAGACTGAAACATATGCAGAAGTATTAGGTACAGACAAACCCTGCACGAGTAGCAATTTTCAGAAATATAACAGCAGTACTCACATTTAGACCAAATCCTCTAGGCATTACACACAATATATTACTGTTTGTCTCCATACAGCTGTTGCAATAGATTCCAAACAAAACTTCCACGCTGTCTTCCTTACAAGTAAGGCAAAGGGACAATGCCCAAGTGGAGTACTCAGTTATACTCCACTGTTGCCATGGTGTTGGCTAAGGCAGTAGCAGCGCAGCTGATGTGCATGTAATTAGCTACTTAGGAACACCAATTGGTCATCGGGATAGCACATGTTACTGATCTGTAACTATAAAAGGTTGCCTTGTCACACATTCAAACCATCTGTAGCTACCTGTAGGACAGTACAAAACACAGAAAGATGAACCAAAAACGAGTATTACTCTAGTTAATAATATCTCCGGTTACTAATATGGTATGTATAACATGTAGTTTGTCTGTGTATGTAGTACCTGTACTGTAAAAATTACAGTGTAATCAATGCATATAGTGGAAATAGCTATTATGTAGCAATGTATTGTTGAGCAGTAGTAATGCTTGTAGTATTCTATGTGTGTACTGTTATAGGTCACACAGCAGACTCCTCATACACCACAAGGGATGATATGGGCTTGGAACACACCAATTCGCTTCCAGCCACTGTCAGTGTCAGGATTGGTCCAACAAGTATGTGCTATAGCAGGGGATAGTATATGTCGATATATTGTAACAGTCGACATATGTATGGGTGTATAAGTAAGATGAACATGTTAAAGGTGGGCTTACCATGCAAATATGGTGTGCATTTTGGGATATTGTGCCAATAACTGTGTAATGTACAGTATTCAAGGTAGATCTGTATTCTGTTCTACATAGCAGTTCTGTTATGTTATGCAAACAGTAGTTATATCTATTGGCAATTACAATACTCAATGACAGAATACATAGTATTAGTATTCATATGACAGGCTAGCAGCATGACAGCAAAGATAATTGGAAGAGTCAAGTAACTATCCATGCACATAACACATATAATATCCACTTCTCTGCTATCGTTTGAAAGCAATAACAGCTGTGCATGTGTACATGTTATGCAAATGTGTAGTGATCCTTATTACAGGGCTGGGCTAAATGGCTATGTGCATACCTACATAGAGTGGATATTGAGAGTACAGACACACTGGTTGAACTACCAGGTTTGTGTAGCCCAACCTGTCATTGCCAACCTAACAGCCGCCTGCACATACTGTATGTAAGGTTGTGCACAGCACTGGTAATGAAACAGGTTGCATATCATCTTTAACTCCAGTGTAACATCTGCAGTAGGAGTGTAAGATGTAGGAGACAGCTGCCCATGTTTAATAGCCGCATCATAGGTGATGGCTCACACTATCTGATTATATCCTGATCATGTTGATAGCGGCATCAAAGCCTATTGATACATGACTCTGTTTGGAGAGTGGGCATCTGTGCCCAACAGAGCTCATGGTCCTGGGGATATGTGAGTATATACCCAGAGAAAGAAACAGACCTGTAGACACTTGCATCATCTCTAATAAACTAACAGGATGTGATGTGCTCCTCAGAAGTGGATTGCTGCTAAAGGTAGCTGCAATGTTTCCGTAATAGCCAGTGTTGTCACATCCATAACACAAATATTTACATGTGAGCATCATTGTCTAAAACATCTTCATAGGCAATAAACTAAATACAGTACTTGGTAATTGTAGTACTGACTGCTCATACAGGCATGTCCACTAGTCAGCTACTGGTGTTTCCTAATGTCAGCTTTGTGTATGCGGCCATCCTGGGGGAAAGTAATCTCTATGCCATGTACACTGCCAGACCCACCTAACACCATGCCCCCCACATTGTTTGGGATGCAGCTTCAGGGGTAAGCTGAAAGGCAGCCCAGTCTACAGCCATGACTGGACTGGACAATCATGAGGTGTAGTTTAACACATGCAGCTCATAAACACAACCAACACATACCCTTACCAGAACACAGTAAGATCACCCACACACACTACTGGAAATCACATACATTCGCAGACACGTCTAAGTATCTGGCCAAACAACTGACCCCCCCAAGCAGGAAGAGACAGACACCAAAATACACAAACTGTATGACATAGCTTGCATAATTGTGCCACACCTCTGAGCACATGACTGGAAACATGCCCAACAGTAGTCATTTGTGAATGCAAATTCTAACATATTGTTACACACTGACCTATACAATAACATACATACTGTCAGCTGCCTGCCTGCCATGATTAGCCACATACTCCTACACTCAGACCACCTTTTGAGCTATACACATGGCTCTGGCATATTCAGTGTTGTTGTGCAGGACCTATGATGCAAGTAGCCTGGACTGCATGGAAACACATGTAGGAACTATCAGGTCTTGTTGCCCATTCAGGTATGTCCCAAGGCCTGTGTAGCATTCTGCCATTGGCCAGAATGATACTGCAGTACAGGGACAAAAAGATTGTATTCCACAATTGTCTTGTGTAGTGGTGCATGTCACAGGGTATCCAGTATTTGTCATCCTGAGATAACATGGTTGACAGACCATGATGCTTTGCCAGACAGGTCTTGCACCTGCAACCCCTGGGATTCTGGATACTGCCTAGGGCTCATGCTTTCCCTATAGTGCCTTCATCATGCATGGTTCAAGTGAGGGTCCACTGCTGTTACAGGAACAGCCAAGCAATAAACTTCGGGTCTCGCTACACAATGATACATGTCAGAAACACTATATGGACATACATAAGTCAATCCCTAACATGGAGAACATATCTGTGCAGTGGCTGAGACATGTTTACAGGTTTCAATGCTCCGGAGAGCACACCTGCATGACCATGTTATAACACATACCTCACCTCTTGCCCATTATCCTTTATTGGAACACATGGGCCGCAGGTGTGTCCATATTCCTGAAAGATATGTACACCCCCACGCTAGTTGCACTTGCATAACTTCAGATGCATTATGCTATGCAACTACCTTTGTGCCAAAGTGGAATTCAAAATGCACCTTGAGACAGACCACCCACCAGGCTGTGGACTTCCCAACTGTCATAATGTGCTGTAATGGGGAAGATTAGGTCTGAGACAGAACCGTAATAATGGCTACTCTCAACTATTCCATTATAAACTCAGAAGACTCCTCATGTACCAACACCTGCATTGAAAGCATGTTGGATTCCATTGACCCCACTGACCTGCATCACAGTAGTCACACAAACAGGGCTAACAGCATGCTACACATAGTTAGTCTCCAATGCCAATATTATGTTTTCTAAGAGCAGAGTGATGAGTGCCATGGCACCCATGCAGATGGACAATGCACGTGCAAATGCTGAATCCTACACAAATTAACCTTAAGCAGTCACATATGTGCAGTGATTGTGCCATTGAAACAGAACCAGGAGTCAACCCAACACAAACAAGTAGGTAAACTGGTGGTACCATGCTTTAAACTGTACCACAGAAGGTAGTAACTGTTGCAAGAGTGAACACACATGAGTGTAAGTGATCCCTGGTCAGCCTCAGTAAGATGCAGATACACCATATAAAACCATGTAACGCTATTGTGAAACTAATCAGCTGCATATTATGAGGCCAAGCATAGCACATTCTATAGCTGTGTCATTAATCGTAATGGCAACGACAAGACCTGGCATGCTGCACAGCACTATGGCATGGAAAGTACTGCACCTACAGAAATAGCACCTGTTCATCCAGATAGGGTCTTGGAGAACTTAAACCCATTCCCACCCCCCACCCCAACACGTACACTTAGTAATATATCCATGTACACTACATGGCCCCTCTACTATCGACTATGCAGGTAAAAGCTGCACTCTCTAAAGCCATACATACAGCTTTCATGGAACCTGCCAACATCCCAGGATGTATCCTACACAAATGTAAGAACATTCAGCTATCCACATACACATCATGTTCAATCATAGCTCCATATCAGGCTGTGTACACACCAAAAGGTGCACAGCAACAGTTATTACACCCCACAAAGGGGGAGACACCATTGATACTGGGACATAGTGCACAACTACCCTGCTGAGTCTGGTCTGTACGGCCATGGACCGTGGTCAACGTAATTGATGTACTCAGTACAGATGTAGATGACAGTAGGGTTGATTCACACTGCATATCATGACCTTGCCAGGTCGTAGGACACCATCACCCATACTGTGTTCCAGCTACACTCAGTAAACTAGGAGTATATTCCTATGTCACAGGAGTGTTTGAAATCTATTCCAGAGTCTGGGGAGTCTCTGGGTCAGGAACCTATCCCTCCAGCATGTTTTGTTTATTGTGATGACAAGGTTTAGATCCCTGCAGTGTGTGGCTCTGAGAGATTGGGATTTCTTTAAGTGTAGCATGTCCAACAGATCTGGGTTTGACATGGCCTTGTATGTTAAAGCAGAGATCGTCTCTGAGTAGATGATATGTGACAGAGTATAGCTGGAGTTTTTTAAGGCGGTCAGAGTAGGGCATCTGCTTTAGGCCTGTGATTCTTTTAGTGAGGTATTTCTGCGGCCCTTCCAGTTGTTGCAGATGTCTTGAGAGGTACATACCAAACTGGGCATTGTATTCTATAATGGGTCTAATGAGGGATGAGTACAGTGGGACAATGACTTCCTTTTTCTGGATGAAAAGCCCTTAGTGATGAGGTGTGCCACATAGGGCTTTTCATCCAGAAAAAAGGAGGTCATTGGCCACTGAAACTTACCTGTCTGTTTCCTACAGCTAGGTAACCTGTCTGCCTAGGCTCATAATTGGCACAGGGCATATAGCCTACTAGATCACTATGACCATACATGCTATAGTTGATATCCAACCCTGCAAATACCATCAGGCTAGCTATTGTCCCATGTGTTACACATGTGCAACGCAGGCAATACATGGCAGGATGCTACACAGCTGTACAGTGCCATGTAGATGTATATGGCAAAACACATACATGCTTGCAAGTCTGCAGGGTCACAGGTCATGTCCATAATGGCTATGTATGTCTATATATGTGGCATATACACAGCATAAAGGTTGCTTGCATTAATGTGAACACATCCAGGCATGTGCTGATAGGTAAAGACACCACTACAGGCAAACAGACATGCTCACGTCAAGACAACATCCACATGGTGTATGAGCAATGTCATCACATGACACACACACATATATGGCGATAACATCACATCACCAGTAGGTGTCAAATGTGTGTGACTTATACATGTCAGTGGTGTTAGTGTCATGTAGATTTACAGACATATCTGTAATCTTAATAAATGTGATACACATGTATTTCAGCTGTACTGCTGTAGTTCTCTGTGAGTTAGTGTGACCTGTCTCCATCATTATGTCTTCCAGGTATGTCACGTGGCAGATTGCCACTGTACAGCTGCTTGGAGGATGAGGTCCTCATCCCATACCTCCTCGACAACTACACAACGCTCTTCAGCCATGTGCCACAGGATGCACAGCAGTGTAATGCCCTGTGGGAGGAAATCTGCAGGGGGGAAAATCATGTTGGCGGTCACAATCGCACCTATCAGCAGGTGCACCAGCACTGCACTGACCTAATAAGACAGGTGAAACAGCGTGCTAATGAAATCGCCAGGGAACAAGGTGCAACAGGTGGGGGCCACTCACCCAGCCCCCACTTACACGTACCGAGGAGCTACCGGCCAACCGGGGGATACCTGCAGACCTCCATCCACAAGCTTTAGCTGGTATTGTGGAGGTGGGTGTCTGTCAACCACCGAGCCTGGAGTTGCCTGGTAAGTCACTACTGCACATAAAACACAACTATATATCACATAATTACATGTGTTACTGTACAATATGTAATGTAACATCATATTCAAGGCATGTATGCACACATGCCACATACTATAGTCTGCTACTCTATGTATGCACAGGTGTACATACTCCATAGTATAGTGTATTGTACTGGCTAATGTGCTAACATGGGCATTGCACCCTGTAGCTATCATGCAGGTGTGGATAATAATCTTACTGCTCTGACACTCCTGTTTAGGTACCTCTGGTGGTTTGCAGTGACAGCAGCCTGTGACACATGAGATTGTTAGTATTTTCCAGGCTTGATAATGCATGGAACATATTAATTGCATGCTATCTGCCATAACACACGTACACATAATGTATGGTGATCCTGTTAATAGACACTGGTCAGACCTATAATGCATCATACTGTTTACCTATGTGAAACAATTGAAGACTATATGAAACACCTACACTAAACCTTCCAAACTGTCATTGCCAGATGTGTGGACAACAGTGAATACAATGGTGGAGGTGTGTTCCACTGTAGGGACAGGTACTACATATCAGCATTACACATGTTGGGAATACGAACAGTACTGTACTGAGAGCATATGTGTGCACACACACTAAATGTGCTGGAGCAGGAGTATGCCCAGCCCACAGGATACACCCTGGTGGAATATATGAATGTCACACAATGTCATGTGCTATCAGACATGTCCATGACATGTAGTGGGCTGACTGCAACACTGCTCAACTATCATGCAAAACATGTCTCACATCCCATACATACCACCCTTTGTCTGCATAACCCTGTCCTCAGTGGGGCATATGATACCTATGGGTGAATGTCATATGGGATAACACTGACATTTGAAATAAGATGGCCATCACAACCATTGGACAGAACATGTGTACACATGGCCATGGAGGATGGCCAGAGACACGAAGCAACACACACAGTAGAAGTGAAGTACATAGGTTCATAGGTTCATAGGTTCATACTAGGCTATCTGCCCTAGGGCATTTATAAGCCTAGCCAGAGTGTGTTTGGCTTTCACCACCCATTTAAAATTAATTTTGCTATGCTCTTTTTCGAGGTTAGTATACTGTGCCTCTGTCTAACAGTGACACAGAAGTGATACCCGGGGTAAACCTACTATCTCCCATCCACTCATCAAGATTCCTCTTGAAGAGAGTGAATGAGGGACTCTGCCTAACCTGGACTGGGATTTTATTCCAGAGTGAAGGGAGCCTCTGGGTTATGAATCTGTCCCTCCAGCATGCCCTATTTATTTCAGTGCTGAGGTTCAAGTCTCTCGAGCACGTAGCTCGATGGTATTTGGATTTTCTGAGGTGCAGCATGTCCATTAATTCTGGGTTGGACATGGCTTTATACATCAGGCACAGATCACCTCTGAGCAGGTGGTATGCCACTGAGTAGAGCTGGAGGTTCTTTAACCGGGCAGCATATGGCATATGTTTGAGCCCTTTGATCCTCTTGGTGAGGTACATTTGGGGTCTTTCCAGTTGCTGCAGGTGTCTGGTAAGGTACATCCCAAAAGGGGCATTGTACTCAATTATGGGCCTGATGAGGGAAGAGAAAAGAGGCACAATGACCTCCCCTGATCTAGATGTGAATCCCTTCATGATTTGGTGGGCTATATAAAATGTTTTTCTAACCACTTTGGCCACGTGGTTGACAAATGAGAGATTGTTATCAACTTGGGTCCCCAGGTCCCTAATTACTTCTTCCGTACTTAATGGATTACCACCTATGTGGTAATTTGTGGGCACTTTGTTTTTGCCAAAGGGGATGACTATACACTTCTTGGCGTTTAGCTTGAGGCCATGGCTCTGGCACCAGTTGTCTGTTTCTATGAGACCCTTTTGGAGGATGCTTGTGTCGGCTGGAGAGTTGATTATAGCGCCTAGTTTGCAGTCATCTGTGAACTTGGTCAGCCACAGTCCTTCTGTGTTGGCCTGTACCTCCGAGAAATATATACCGAACAGGAGAGGTCCCAGGACTGAGCCTTGTGGGATGCCACTTGTAACTGGTTTGGAGTCTGACATGGCTCCAGCAATTCTAACCATGTGGGTTCTGTCCTTGAGCCAGTTTGCAACCCATCTAGTGACATAGGGGTTTATATTTAAGCTGCTCAGCTTATCTATAATGCCCAAGTGGGGTATTGTATCGAAGGCTTTTGTGAGGTCCAGGTAGGCTGTGTGGACCACCTTCCCCTCATCAATGGCCTTGGTGACTGTTTCAAAGAAATCGACCAGGTTTAAGAGGCAGGATCTGCCCTTAACAAAGCCGAATTGGGTAGGATCCAGTGTCTGTAGGTCCCCAGTATCTTTTTTTATGAGGTCCATGATGATTCTTTCCATAGCTTTGCAGACCAAGCTAATCAGGCTTATGGGGTAATAGTTTCCAGGATCCATTGAGGTACTACCTTTGTGGAGAGGGACCACTGTTGCTGTACGCCACTCTTTGGGTACATATCCTGTGTTAAGGCTGAGATTGAACAGTAGTTTTATGTTTGGGTTTATCTCTTCTTAGAGTTCATGTAGAACACAGCCCAGGACACCATCTGGTCCCACTGATGCTGTGTTTTTTGCTTTGGAGAGGGCGGCTCTTACCTGAGCATCTGAGATGTCAGGGGGGCAGCACTCTGCTGGGATAGATATTTGCCTTTTTGGTGGGGAGGGGGGGAGAAGTTTGAGTTGAACCTGTCAGCTAGGATGTTGGAAATGTCTGTGGGTTTGGTGTATTTTTTGTCATTTTGGACTAATTCTGAGCATATCTGGGAATTCAGACCCAGGTTCCTAACATAACTAAAGAAAGCCTTGTGATTATCCTTAGTGTCTTTGTGCAATTCTTCTCTTGAAGCTGGCCTTAGATGATTTTATGAGTGCCCGTAGTTTTTTGCTAACACTGATCAGAGATGCCTTCCCTTTTTGGGATTTTGCTCTATCATGTAGTAGCTTCCTCCTTCTATTGTATAGTTTGTTTATGGCTGGGGTCCACCAGACAGGATGTCTGCCTTTGGAGGATTGGGTCTTGGTTTTATTTGGGATTGCATGATCCATGCATTCCTGAAGATGTTCATAGAATGCGTTTATAAAGGATTCTGCGGTCTGGGCAATATTTTCCACAGGCCCGGGGGCTTTGAAGGATTCCACCTCAGTTTTGAGGAGTGTGAAATTTGCTTTAGAGAAGTTTTTCACTGTGGTTTTCTGGGCAGGGGGTGGGGTCAGAATGTGAATATCCAATGAGATTAGTTTATGGTCTGATCTTACCAGTGAGGGATACACTTCTGGTCTGGAGCATAGAGTCCCCATGTTGGTGATGATCAGGTCCAGTATGTTTTCCCCTCTTGTGGGAGTGGTAACAAGTTGTTCCATAGCATTTGAGTTTATAAATTCTAGGAACCTTTGAGCTAGGGTGTTGGAGCTAGAGTAATGCTCCCAGTCTATGTTTGGGTAGTTGAAGTCGCTCAGTATAATGGTGTTTGGAGAGACCTTCATATTTTCCAGTGTTCTCAGGAAGGCTGAGTGGGGTTCCTGGGTTTAGGAGGGTGGTCTGTAGCAGGCTATAAACTGGAAGGCAGTTCTACCCACTGTTAGTTGCACATGGATAGTCTCTGATGCTTCGTGCTGTGCCACCAACCTGGAGGTGTGGGTATCTTTGACGAATATTGATACTCCCCCTCCTTTTCTGGTTCGGTCCAAGTTTTGAGGCCGAAAAGCATGGTATGAGGTATAATCTGGTAGTGCTGGGGTGCTCTCGGGAGCCTTGAACCAGGTTTCTTTTACTGCACAGATATCGATGTTCTCCATGCTAAGGAGAGTTTCGAGTGCACGCATCTTGAGGTTTAGACTTCTGCCATTGAGTAGCATTACTCTCAGTTTCTTATCCCTGATGATACCTATGGAGGTGGGTTTGTCTTTTGAGCCTTGCCTAAAAAAGGCACTATGGGGATAACAAGAGCCTTTGCCAATATCTGAAAGCCCAGGGGTGACCGGTGCAAGCAGTCCCTAGCGAAGCATCGTGGCTTGTTGAGCATGTCATCCCAGGCTGACAAGCATAGGATCCCCTTTGAATGACACCAATACTTAAGCCACTTGTTGAAATTGATCATCTTGTCTTCATATTGTGGCATCATTCTTGGTGAGGGTAAGATGCTACTCAAGGTCAGGATCATACTGGCCTGGGCCACATGCTCAGAGAGCTCCTCTATGTCTCTTTTCATGTAGTTCAGAGAGGTACGTCTCAGGTCATTCACACCAGCATGGACAATGATGGAGTCATATTTGTACTTGCCTTGGAGTGACCTGAGTGCTTGTGTTATGTGGCGGATCCTAGCACCCGACAGGCAGCTCACCATGACCTTCTCCTTGTTCAGCCTGGTGAGCGGGACGTCAGTGTGCCTGACGATAGAGTCACCTATTACAAGTGTATCAGGTGTGTTTTTTAGCTTTAAGGGCTGTGACTGTTCGGCACACTGGCTTTGTGAGCTATGTGTTGCACGTGTTTTGTTTTGGGGTAGCGGTTGTTTGGGTGTCTGCTTTGGAGGTCTCTGCTGCTTAGGCAGATTTTTATTTAGAGCCTCTGAGTATGTTTTTTTGTGTTTATGTGTTTGGTTTGCTGTAGTGGTAGGTCTATGTGAGACTGGAATTGTAGTGAGTGTGATTTCCTTCTCCTCCTGACAGTTTTCACCAGTACTGAGTTGAGAGAGCTTAGCCTCCAGTTTGGCTATATGGCTGCATCTCTCACATGTGTTGGAATTTGTTGGGAGGAGGAGAGGGTTGTCTGTGTACATGAGGCAGTTGTAACATTGCCTCAAGATTCCCAGATTCACCAGCTGGACCAGAGAGGAGATTGACAACTGACCTTTGGACATGCTAGAATAATATTGGGAATTCCTTTATAATTGAAAAAAAAGGGCCAATGGGGAGCAAGGTACTCAAGGGGAGTTTGTGAGGGTGTAGTGCTTTTAATTTTTTAGTGCTGACTTATATAATTGCTTTAGTGAGCAAGTGCCAGGTAACTTAAATGCAATGTGTTACAGGTAACTTAAATGCAAGAATGACAAACAGTAACTTTCTTTCAAGTGAAACAAGGAAATAAGTACAGTAAGCAATGCAGATGTCACTAGGGATCCACAGAAGCGCTGAAAAGCCGCATTTTAGGTGGACTTAGCGTTTCAGGGAAATAACAAGCAAAGAAGCATACAAACAAAGCTAGATTCAGCAGGCCAGGATCTAGTCTATGCTACAGCAAACAAGGTGTACCAATTTAGTAAGAAACAGTTCAAATATGCAGGCATTATAAGCCTTTAACCAGAAATTCCCAGCTCAGAAGGGCAGAGTCCAGCCTCTCCTCCCACAAGAGTGCAGACCACGAACCTTCTTAATGTAAAATAACTGGCCTGAAGCCCAAGTGCTTAAACCAGAACTAATACACTTTTAGAATAACAGACACTGAGCCCTCAATCAACAGTTCCCAACTTAGAAGGATGTAAGCTACCTGTTCTGCCACCACAGTGCAGGTCACAAACCTTCCTAATGTAAAACAACTAATCTGAAGCCCAAGTGCTTAATCCAAAAGACTTAGAATGATAGCTACACTTTAATCAAGTTACTACCAAGCAATAATAAATACAATTGAATACTTTAAAGAATGCCTGGATTAGTGCTCAAGTTATACAAACAAAGCTAGATTCAGCAGGCCTGGATCTTGTCTATGCTACAGCAAACAAGGTGTACCAATTTAGTAAGAAGCAGTTCAAATATGCAGGCACTATAAGCCTTTAACCAGAAATTCCCAGCTCAGAAGGGCAGAGTCCAGCCTCTCCTCCCACAAGAGTGCAGACCACAAACCCTCTTAATGTAAAATAACTGGCCTGAAGCCCAAGTGCTTAAACCAGAATTAATACACTTTTAGAATAACAAACACTGAGCCCTCAATCAGCAGTTCCCAACTTAGAGGGATGTAAGTTACCTGTCCTGCCACTACAGTGCAGAGCACAAACCTTCTTAATGTAAAACAACTGGTCTGAAGCCCAAGTGCTTAAACTAAAAGGCTTAGAGTGAGTTACACCAAGCAGTAATAAATAAAATTGAGTAATTTTAAGATGACGCAAAAGCAAAATAAAGTAGGAAGAAACACAAATACAGTAAAAGCAAATACATTTTTTTTTTGAGTGAGCAAATGAGATGGGCCCAGGAGGAGTATTCAAGTGCAAATTTACAAGAGGGGCGGGCAGTTTCAAAGCCACCAAGATTAACACCAACACAAAAACAGGGAGGGTGGGCAGGAACCTACTGAAAAACAGAGTCACAGCTTCCAGCTAGATAGTATGGTTGCAGATGTGCAGGGGTGTCATCCATATACCCTTCTGTGACCTGTGTCACACATTCCACATTAGGGTTTATTATTATTTATTGTGTATTGACGTGAGTCACATTCCACATTAGATATGTATTGTATGTGAACATAGTCATGGCTATGAACTGTGTCAGTAGCTCACACTTTATAGCAATTGTGAAGCCACATGATGCCCTGCAATGGCTATACACATCAGCTCAATGTGCAGTATGTCCCTGCATATTTGTAAGGTGGACAGACAACATTGCATCAGCTGAAGGCCAATGTTAGTATAACACGTCCCTGCATTGGGACACCATTACCGTACTGTAGATTGGAAAGAACACCATTGTGTTACACGTGTATGCATGTCATTCAACACATCAGCAGAAGACATGTCATACTACATGTGATTGGCAAGGTCATACGCTACACAGCAGGCTGGTGTACTGTAAACCTGTGCTGGTCTGTGGCACCATTGCAAATAGGGACAGCCATGTCAAACATGTGTGTACAGCCACAGGCACAATGTCTACACTCAGCTCAGGGGTAGGTGGAATAATGTTGAATAGACATGCACTGCTTTGGGGGAGATATGCAAGATAGGGCTCAGGCAAACATAGTATGCAGTAGACATACCCTACAGCTCATGTCCTCATACATAGGGGCGCTGGCCAACACAAAGCATCAGTGGCAGATGTACAAAGGTAAGCGATGGTCTATTAACATGTGATGTATGTTGCAAACACCATGGCAGTGCAGTGCAATGGTACAAAGTGCATGCATTGTGTTGCAGGTATGGGGCATAGGCTACTAACACAAATGGTGCAATACAGGTATGTATGCTAACCACCACTATAATTATGTAAGGTGCATGCCGTCTTCTATAACACATGCATGCTGTTGTGTGCAAGTCAGGGATGTTTGATAACTACCACTATAATTGATTAAGCTGAAACTATAATTGTCTAAGCTGAATGCCATCTGCCATATCACTTGCATGTAGCGTGTGTGTTGTGTGTGTCTGTGTGTATGTGCGTCTGTGTGTATCTGTGTCTGTCTGTGTGTGTCTTTGTCTGTGGGTGTGTGTGTGTGTGTGTGTGTGTGTGTGTGTGTGTGTGTGTGTGTGTGTGTGTGTGTGTGTGTGTCTGGTATAACTTGTAATGTACAGTTTTTGTCTTACCCTCACAGGTGTTGATGTAGGTGCGTTGCCCTCCTGTGGTCCACCTGATGTTAGTGTCCCCACAGACTCTAGCAATGTTGATGATAGTATGATTGAGGCAAAAACAGGGTTGTCAGGTGCTGAATCTGTGCCATTGGTTACCATTCCACCTGTCTCCCCCTTATCCTCGCACACAGTTCCCCTGTCTGCACATACCCCATCACCACCGGCCATAGAGGAAGGTCAGTTGGCAGGTGGTAGCATGGAACAGGGAAGTGTGGTGACTATGGAAGGTGTGCCTGCACACCATGATCCCAGTCAACAGACTGGTGATGTCCCACACAGGCATGTTCCCAGCGCTGCTCATAAGAGGACCACAGGCCAACATGCCCCTGCGAGTCTAAGCACATCAGCTGGAGTCACAAGATGCAAGTTTCGGGCTGTAATGGAGGCACAGGCATGTGCTGAATGGCACAACAGAGAAGGTCTGAGGCTTCAGACGGCTGCTGTCCGTTCATTAACTGACAACATCCAGGCACTTGCAAATCCTCACCATCATCTTGCAGAAGTTTTGGATAGACGATTGTGTGACATAGTGGGAGTCCTTGACCATGGCATGCTAATCCTTGAGCATGGAATGTCTGTGCTGGAACATCTGGTTGGAGTGAGGCATCAGGCACGTGGATGTAGGTCAGCTACATCACCTGTAGAAGGTCTACGTGAACATGCTACTGCACATGCCCGCTCCCATAGTGGCAGTAGCAGCAGCAGTGCAGCTGGTGCTCTGCAGTCCACACCAGGACACTGCAGGCCACATGCACATGGTCCTGGACAGTCCCAACAGGGACATGATTCCAGTGGACATGTGTCATTAGATGGTAACCAATCTGGACCTCTGCCTGGCAGTGCCCGTGCAACCCCTGGAAGGCGCAGGTCATGTGGCCATGGCCGGACAATGGGAACTGTGACACCTGCCTTGTACAGTCTGCAGCTGTCAATATTACCCCTGTGTAGGCCAGCCACATGCCAGACCTGTGTGCATACATACACACCCACTGGAAACAAATGTAGGGCACCTCAACTCACACACACATATACGTCCTACATCCACACACCCAATGATATCACAGGCCCTACCACACATGCATGATATCATCCAATGGCACAGCCTAGGCCTCTGGCAAACATTATCACCCTGTGCATATAATGATACCTGTGCCGCATCCCTGTCACCCACACCATTGGTGCAGGGACATGTTTACATGGTCTGATGCACAGGGTAAACATACTAGGTAGACATTTGTAGATTAATATTGTTGAGTAGTGATGACAGGCAGCAGACACACCATGTATTGCAGTTTTAGAATTCATTTTGTACATTTGACAGTATGTATCATGTGTAACAACACTAACAGCATGTTGATCTTGATGTTCTGCCTTCCTCTTTCAGGTGTAGGTGCATGTGCTGGGGGATGTTGGTGTTTGCGGAGTCCCATATGTACATGTTGACTACCCATAGGGCAGTATGACAATATCTACATGCACTTTGTAGCTTCCACATCACAGTTATATTCTCCCATGTTTCAATTATGTTTACTGTTCTAATGATCCAAGAGCATGATAGCGGTGTAGTAAGCTGCATAGTGGGTGACATCACAGGTATAGTTACCTGGAGCATGGAGTGGGTAAAAGAATGGTATGCCGGATAACAAGGGTAAAGGCCAGTGGAAATAGTGGCTTCTCATTGGGAAGCAGCAATACCCACTGCCATGACAGCATGCAAACACAGACACACCCACACACTCAGGGATTCACAGACACAGTAACACACACTCTGACACACACACACACACACACACACACACACACACACACACACACACACACACACACACACACAGTTGCCAGTGTTTGGATGAGAACCCTTGTCTATGTGCATATCATCATTATAGTACTACGCAATTACAAGATGCGCCACAGAGATTACACATGTACAGGTAGTTGGAATGGCCTAAGATCGATGACATCAACAGGGATACTACAGTGCAGTGAGTGTATGCGGGGAGAGGGGTCCATCAGTAGGCTATGTAACAACAGGTCACACCCCAGGGAGTACATGTTAACAGGCAGTTAGTATGTCCGTCTACGATTGATGATATCAACAGGGATGCTAGATTGCTTTGAGTGGATGGGGGGAGGGGGCATTAACATTTCACTATGGTAAAATACAGCCTCACTCCAGGAACCAGACAGCCATACACACAGACACACACACACACACACACACACACACACACACACACACACACACACACACACACACACACACACTGGCATTCACAAAGATATACTCCTATGTCACACACATACAGACACTTTACATGTGTGAGGTTTGACCACCTGCTTATGCCTTTCTTTCTACATTGTACTGGTGTCAACAACAGTGTTCAGGAGAGTGAAAACATGTGGGTTGTATTCCCAACCATACATGACATTTATGGACACACACACCCACACATGCTGGTACTATGAATCAAACACCTGCATATCTCATGATAGGTACTACAGCAGTATACCACTATCACACACCCACATGTACCAGTACAGTGAATCAAACACATGGCTATCTCATGATAGGTACTACAGAAGTACAGCACTATCACATCTAGTACAGTGCTTACTGACTCTTTCCTTTGACAACTGTGCTGATATATGCACAATATATGCACAGTGGAGGTATTACTGTTATATGTGTAATGAGGTTTGCCTTCAGTCTCACCCTTACAGCATTCTGTATTGTCTGTCTTCCACTTCAATTAACAAAACCTGACCTTAGCAGGTACACAGGTTATTGTAGGACTGGTTGTTACACACCAGTGAGCTGTCCTCAGTATTCATTCATCTGCAAAGAAGCCCCACCACTTACTAGTCATGTCCAAACATCTCTCCATACCTCATGTACAGCTTACTGTACTTAGAGCATATCACCATATACAGTTGGCAATGTTGAGGCTGTATTGCAACAGCATAATGTACTAAGACAACAGTCACCTTCAGACATCAGACACTGCACAGACATGGAATCTACACAAACATCAATACATGTACACATATGCAGTCTACATCAGTAAGTGCACTAGCAGGTCAAGAGGATACATTCCAGACCTTCCCCACGCCATGTGTGAAACATAGCTGAGCATTACACCATAATGGATGTTGTATTCATGCACTGGTAGGACACCACCACTTTCACCGAGAAGCCAAGTGTACATATATTATAACAGCACATATCAACGTGACACACACAGCATTATTCCATGCCATGCTCCTACAAACTGTTACTTGACAGTGTCATGGTGAAGCCAGGGCACTGTAATGGTCAACAGTGAGCACATCATATTTGCCACACACACTTCATGTGCACTGGAAGAGTGCCAGCAATGTGCTCTTTTAGAACTAGACAGTACACTCATTCAAGCATGTGCGAGGTATGTGACTTGTAAACATCTCACCCCAGCATGTACTGGCTATTGCAGTACTAAGGCTAATGTCCAGCCAGCACACAGCATGCATGGCTTGCAATTGTTGACATGGGGTATATGTAGGAGCTGTGGTCACACACGGCTGTACATGTCATGAACATATCACCTGTGACTACTCAGGAACATACAGAGCAGAGCTGAATTTCCCTGAGTTTGTCAATACAGGCCTTGTGTACGTCCTATGATCCTGTTATTTAGGTATGTTTGCAGGCATTGCATTAGGTGGACATGTCTAAAGACATACATGCCACATGGGGTGTTGAATGATATGATAGGTGTCATGGGTGACAAGTAGAGAGGGGATATTACCTCTGTCAATATAGATATCGAAACTTATGTACTGTTAGCATGCCATCTGTCATGTGCATGTATGTAATGACTGTAGCCACCTGTATGTAGAAAGGTAAATGAAAGCTATGGTAATGTCATTTATGTTGTATGAATGTGGGATGTACATATCCAGGGCAGGTATGGTTAGGTCATATCCAACCATGAGGGTGTTGTTTACTGGTGTACAGCAACAGTCGGCCATGTTAATGCTGACAACATCTGAGGGACCCTGGTATATGTACAACTAAGCTGGTTACAAACAGTGGTATTATTACATTGCATGACACATTATGCAGCTATGTCTGTACATGGGTACTTTGCACAGTTGATGTAGGCCTAGGTACAGTCCACCAGTCGAGGGATATCTGCTGGTCTACCATGCTATGTCATACTACATATGGATGTGTGTTGGTAGTCTGGGAACATGGAGGTGGATATATATGAGGATACAACCTAGAATGCATCATTTGCCACTGTCACCTGTACCTGACACATCTGTGATGCGTTATGTCAGAGTACTGGTCTTTACATGTGAGTAACCTTTATTAATATGTGTACATCACCACCTGGAATGGTCCATACCACTGTTATGGCCTACGTGTCTGGATCTGAGTTATATGGTGGTAGGGCAATTGTGCACTACAGAGCCTTCAGTCAGGTGTTCCTCACTGCACAGATGTCAGTATTCCCCGCTGTAGGTTCTACATTGAGCAAATGGATTACTAAAGCCACACATCTAGCACGGGTTAGCATAAGCTTCCAATGCAATTGTCATGTAGGTGTCAGGGTGTTACTTCGGTGTGTAGGACATTTGTCTTGGAATGCGGCAATATGAGTAAATGCGACCTAGGTATTATCCACACAAGTGTAACATGGATGCATGTGCTCTGTGTTGAAGGCTCATAGTTAGGTCACGACAGCCCAAAATGACAGACACTGGACAACCTCATAATAACAGCAGGACATTGGCTCATTGTTTTGGTCTAGCAGTTGCCACCCATACCATGACATCACTGCGCATGGCATTAATGTGCTTGCTAGCAAATGGCCCATGTAAGGTGATGGACAGCAGCAGAACTTGTGTATATGACCAATGTGAGATATACTTAGGGTAGAAGTCCTGCTAATAATGAGAACTACTAACACAGCCGGGAGAGGTCATCTTGACACCTGCACCTCAGTAGCATTACACAAGGTAGCTCACACATTATGCTTGCACATGCCACTGTTCCACGTATAATGCCATTGTCTACAACCTGCTATCAATGTATGCCTTTCAAGGCAGCAAGGCGTGTGACACATGCTGTAGGTAGCATCCACCTGTGCGACCCTGGTAACCTATTCTCTGTCACATCCACACATGCATGAATGTGTATACGTAACATATATATGTCAATACTTCATGTACATGTATGCATGTGTATCACACAGCACAGGCACAGATATATAATTTACGGGCCACATACAGCTATCAGGTAGTAAACCAGCATGATGTGCATATATACTGACAGGTAAGATGTACCTAGCTGTAAACCTGTGTGTTTACAATACGAGTCCATTACAACATGTTCTGTACGTGTAAGTGTTTCAGCATGCACACTGTGGCCTTCAGTGGTTAGAATTGTAATGCATCCCCAACAGACCTGTGCTACTAAGCATATGAGTGTACCCACTGCCACCTTGTGTAATTTGAGTCAGTGCGTCCAACAAGCCCTTTGTTACTAAGTCTATGAGCATGCCCAGTATAACCTTGTGTAGTTGTAGTCATAGGGCATCCCAAACAGCCCTGTGCTACTAAGTGTATGAGCATGCCCACTGTAATCCAGTATAGTGATAATAGTTGTCCATTCCGCAGATGGCCATACTCCAGTTCAAGTTCCTGTTCTGCTACAACTATACCTCTCTGGCCTACCTGTGGATGATGTGTCTTGTTTGTGTATACAGGTTGTAATGGACACCTACTTTAAGCACGCAGGTCTACAGCTATGTACTTTGTGACTGTCAGTCTCCCTGTTGTTGTCCTCAATTGTAGAAGGCAGTCTGACTACCTAATGCTTAATCTCTGTGGTGCATCTCGCAACTGCGTAGTACTGTAATAGTGATCTTTAGATAGGCAGGAGTTCTGATCCTACCACTGGCAACTGTGTGCATGTGTTTGTGTGTGTGTCAGCAAATGGCTGAGTGTGTTTATGTGTGTGTGTCTCAGCAAATGCCTGAGTGTGTGTGCCAGCAAATGGCTGAGTGTGGCTGTGTGGGTGTATTTGTGTCTGCATCCTGTAATGGCAGTGGGTTTTGCTGCATTCCAAAGAGATACCTCCTTTTGCACTGGCCTTCATCCTTGTCAACTGCTAAACTTCTCTCTTTCCCCCTCACCACTGCAAGTAATCGGTCCTGTGATGTCACCAAGCTCAGACATCGAATCAGTAAGTGTAATTATATGTGTTCTGTGGCACATACCCCAACTGCATACCACTGTACTAGTTACCTTTACATAGGCAAGACGTGTATGCACAATACTGGCAAGTGCGTGCGTGTTTGTGTGTGCGACTACCCTGTAGCCAGGCATACACATGGTAGCCATATGTGGTGACCAGTGTCTACAAAGTATTACATATTTAGGAATGGTAAAGAATGCACAGTCAAGCATGACTACAGTTGGGTATGTTATTTTCCTGTGCCACTGTCGAGCAGTGACACAGAAGTGGTTACTGGGGTGTAGGTCCCTACCCATCATTCCCACACCCTAACTCCACAATCCCTGGGGTAGATTACATTAGCCATCATTCCCCACCCCAAACTCCACATACACAACAATCATCCATTCTTTGGTGAACTGCTTATGATTTAAATGTTATAACACAAGGGATGCCTCTGTTATTTATGCACGTCAGTTTCTTTGGAACCCTTCTGTGCCACAATGGGCATTCAGATGTGTGTGTGTGTGTGTATGTGTGTGTGTGTGTGTGTGTGTGTGTGTGTGTGTGTGTGTGTATGTATGTATGTATGTATATATATATATATATATATATATATATATATATATATATGTGTGTGTGTGTGTGTGTGTGTGTGTGTGTATGTGTGCACACATCCCATAGGTGCAATATATATATATATATATATATATATATATATATATATATATATATATATATATATATATATATGTGTGTGTAGTTATGACAGTTGTACAGATGTTGACTTGTCTTTGTTTTTTCACAGAGTACAGTACATTTAAGGGTACTGTACATATGTACAAAAAGGGACTGTCCCATTTGTTTTCAGTACTGTGGAATTCCTGTAGTAGGATGTGCATTATAAACTCCATGCAACATGTGTACAACCCAGATGGCTTAGTGGTACGTCCAGTGACCTTGGTGTACATGGTCCAGGGTTCAAGACCTACAAGCCTTGTTGATAATGTCAATTGGGACTGCATAAGGCAGTTCTAAGCAGGTGTAAATGTGTTTTTGTGACAGTAGGCATCGAGTGCATGCAGGTAACAGACATGTACAACCCGCAGTACACTTGGAATGCCCTTCTTTGGTGATCCTGCTGATGTCACCCACCTACGAATACACCTCTGGGACTGTTGTAACCCAGTAATCTCCATGATGTGTGCTCTGTTTATTGTTGTAGTGTGATAAACTAGTTAGGGGGGAGTTCCATTCCAAGAAAGGCCAACTGTGTATCTCTGTCTGCCTGAGGCAAGAACAATGCGTTTTAGAGTATGCACACTCTTTACAATTCACATGACCACCTTTGGCAATCCTGCTGATGTCACCCACCTAGGAATACACCCCTAGGAGTGCTGTAACCCAATATTCTCTGTAGCAAGTGCTGTAACTGCATATTGCTGTAGTGTGATAAACTAATTAGGTAGGGGTTCTAGTCCAAAAGAGACCACCTGTGTTTGTGTGTCTAAGAAAATAACAATTCCTTTTAGAGTATGCACACTCTTTACAATTCAGATGACCACCTTTGGCAATCCTGCTGATGTCACCCCCCTAGACATACACCTCTGGGAGTGCTGTAACCCAGTAATCTCCGTAGCGCGTGCTGTAACTGTGTAATGTTGTAGTGTGACACTCTAGTTAGGTAGGGGTTCTATTCCTGGATATGACAGGTGTGTGTTTGACTGTCAGAGCCTGTGCAGAGTTGGCTGTGAGTGTCTAACCACTGGACATGTTGGGGAGTGGATTTTGTAGTTTTCCTATATGGTGTCCATCTTATATGTCAGAATGTCCACCTCACGAGGAGTACAGATGTCAGTTAGCCAAGGGACTGTGTTGGCAAGCCATACCCCTACATCTGGCAAAAGGCCCGGTGAACAAACTATGCAACCATACTATTACCCGGAATACGTCCTGAACCCATGTGTCATACACAAACAGACTTGCCTAGAATATCCCGCTACGTTGCTACTACCCTGCACATTGATGACAGATAGTAGGCATGGTGTGATTGCAGTGGGCTGCAGAGGGCATGGCACCCTGTACAGCAGTACAATAGGCACATAATTGCGGACAATGTGCTTTCACTATATTCCCCACTGGATGCCCTGCAACTTATGTGGTGCCATTAAATGTGATCCACAGAGGCCATACAATGTCTTACACATGTATGGACCAATGCCACTGACACCAAGGAATACATATATCATGCTATCAATGCAGGTGCAGGATCAACCTGCTGACTATAAGCAAGTTCTGCCACACCAGGCCAGTATTGGCATATTGGAGGATAACAATCTGTGTATACAACATGCGCCAGCCAAACTAGGTACACCTGTACATGTCACTGTACATTATTGTGGGACATGCACATCCCAGACAGTGTCCATGTCAAGGACTATCAAACACAGACACGGCATGCATTGCAAAGCTATGGCCATACACAATGGTAACCAGGATGTTAGGACAGGTCATACAATACCCATCTGTGTCAGACAGTACAGACACTACACCCTTGTACCACACTGCACACCATTGTCAGGTGGTGTGATGCCAAGGATTACCCCTCACCCAGCCTTGTACAGCCATCTTGCATAGCCAACCACTTTTATACCCATAAAGCAATGCACACATGCATGTCAGTACTGGCACCTTGTGTCTGCATGAGGGGTATGATGCTCCCAACCACAGTCACTCCCAGTATAACTCCCATTGGCATACAGACAGATGTCAAACATGTTCACATGCCCTAGCCCATAGAACCTCTGGATATCCCCTATGGTGCATGTAATATCTGTCCATTACTGTAGTCTGGCAAACTAAGTAGTTTGGGAGTGTATCTGTGGGCCTGGAAAAGAGTGTCAATGTGAGTCCATTAGAGAGTGTGGTTGTGTTGACAATGACATCCGTTCATGTGGACAGCCATGTGTGTTACACCTAATGTATGTCTACTATATCTCTGTTGCAGATGTCGCTCACCAGCACACATATATGTTCTTACAGTGCACCAATATGTCAGCTATGTGGCACATGGATTAACCGCATACACTTGTAATAGTCATGACTAGTCAGTCAGGGGTATGAACCCCTGTACTGGTAGATGTGTGACAGATGATGCTTAGGGTTTAGTTTCCAAGCCCTTCTCTGATGTACTTTGCCTCTGTCTGTCCCTCCCATGCACTCTCTGGTGGATGTGGAGGTGAACACCTGCTCAGCAGCAGCTTGTGTATTGTAAGTGATGGACATGATCAGATGATGGCCTCTGCACCTATTACAGTCCTCCTCTGTCTGTTCCTCCCACACACTCTCTGGTGGATGTGGAGGTGTACACCTGCACAGCAGCAGCATGTGAATTGTAAGTGATGGACATGATCAGGTGATGGCCTCTGCACCTATTACAGTCCTCCTCTGTCAGTCCCTCCCACATACTCTCTGGTGGATGTGGAGGTGTACACCTGCTCAGCAGCAACTTGTGTTTTGTAAGTGATGCTCATTATAAGGTGATGGCCTTTGCACCTATTGCAGTCCTCCTTTAGCTGATTGCATGTGGAACAGCTGTGGTGACATTCCCATAGCCAATCATATGGAAACACAGTACAATATCTAGGAACATCATGTCAGTGTTTGCCCATGACAGACGCTGTGAGTGGAACCTGTATCTGGTGTTTCATAAACGGCATCACAGATGATATCTGGATGTTCCTCAAACAACATACACAGTGGAAAATAGCCTAAAGACAGGGGGGTGATGTGCCAGATATGACTACTGCATGTAAGTGTAGCTATGCTACATTGAGACTACTGCCTGTTTAACATGTTGTCTGTGTTAATGGCTATTCTGCATGTTTTAAAACAAACATGGCAGTGCTCTGTTTGTGAGGGACCCCCATATGTAGGGCCATCTGTGGACTGGTCAGTGTGTGGAACCATTTGTTTCCTGTGTTACTCACTGAACCCACATCTGTGAACAGCAGGAGTATAGTGTGAGGATTGCAGTCAGTACATGGTGATAGTGATGAGTTACTGCCATCGCATCCCTGACTGGACATATGTCACATGAAACAGTGGTATGACAGACACTGTCTGGGGTTCTCAGTGACATGCCAATAATGGATCACTGTTCATAGCTGCAGTCACAAGTCTTCTACACTTTTTACAGATGTCAGGCAGTATATATGCATGCGTTGTGCTCCCTCTGCAAATGTATACCATCTGTTGTGTTGGGTTGATGGTCATATCTATGCATGCTGTTGCAAGTATTCCTGAATGCTGTTGACTATTACTAAGCCATATCTGTGTTTAAACTGCAACACCATAGGTTGTATGGGTTTAGAGGTCCCGGCAGAACCTCCTGTCCCACTTCAGCTGGCCATGGCACTGGGCACCAGCATATCTGGGTCCAGCCTTGGACCTCCACCTCTGTTGGCTCTTCACCACCTTCTGGTGGTACTGCCACTGAGGATGGGGCTTGTTCCCCCTGGGAACAGGTCCAGACAGGAACATGTCCGCTGTCGTACAGTCCCAGACATAGTGTGCACGGGGCTCAATAAGAGGTGCCCAGGCCAGATACACCAGCTCAAGGGCAGAGTGTCACATTTACAGGGTGAGGCTGCCCCCAGCACTGCCACCTTTGCAGCTGTTTTGGTGCAGTGGTGGCTGTCCATGGCTGGGGACCTCCATCCCACTGTTTCCATCTGGGAGCTCATGGGCTTGTGAATGCCAAACACCCCTCCCCGTCCGAGGTGCATCCCACACCATGTGTCATATACCAACCCTGTATGCTGTCTTGTCTGTCATCCTACCCTATCTATCCTCCACGAGCATACCTACTCTCCTTCCCCCACATCCCACTCTTACCCTATGGAAACAAAAGTCCAATTGGTTCCTAGAACAACATTTGTCCCGTACATAGCTGTCCATTTCACACACGTGTCCACTGGACACATGTAACCCTTTTAATATGCATCACAACATACTCCAGTTGTCCTCACCCCTGTCTCTCAGGTGCACGGTCCTAGTATGCACATTACTCCTAAATGTTTCGGGTACACGTGATGCGGACGACCCCATTGTGCACACAACACTACCAGTCCCTCTATGGTTACCCCATTTACCTTTATCATGATGATGATGTCACACACAGCACCTTGCAAGAGTACTGTTCTCACATAATAATTGGACGGGAACTGTTGTGTTAATGTAAATAAAATGCACAGAGTGATGTATTTGGCCAATGTACAAATGTTTGCGTGTATTAATGACACATGTCTGTCTGAGTGAGTCTTGATATTACATAGGATGACACCACTACATAATACAGGCATTGCTGGTGTTTCCCTTTTCATTCCTTTGTAATGCTTTGTTGTCACATGGGATGGTCCTGATATATCTATATATATGCATGTATCTATATCTGGACATAAACACTCACACATACATCTACATGATGGAATACATTTCCTATACTGTTGAATGACTGCACTGGATGATATGTTTGTGATAAGGTCTGATGTCTGTATATCTGCCATGGCTTAGTGGTAAATCACAATAGCTGTGTGGGCAGGGTCCTGGTTTTGAGCCTTGCAGAGGCTGTTTATTTTGTTGCTGGGCAGAACAAGGGCATTGGATATGATGTGATTAAGGCACATTAAAGCAGTTGTGCGTGGGGTGTGCATGGATTTGCGCAGTGCTAAGCAATGCTAACCTCTGGTTACAGTTTCTTACACTCAGTTAACCTCTACATTGCTTTACCAGTGTAATACTTGCATACAGGCAGCCAGCCAGGCTTACACCCGCTTGTTCCCACACTTGCAAATGCACTGCATTTGGTGTTTGCATCTGACACTCACACCCCTGGGTGGGACTGAGGACTTCGATATTACCTTGTGATGCCTATTACATCGGATTACATGCCTACAGTATCAGGAATGCCTGCCCATTAGGCGACAGCATGCCTTTCGACTGTAAGGAATCTACGGCCTGTCCAGAGTTTGATTCATATTATTGGTGTGTTCCTCCTACAATCTGCACCTATCTGGCTAATACATGGGAACTGACACTCCTCAATACAAACAAGTAATTGGCTTTGGAACCCAGATCCTTCAGCCGAGTCATGCTACTGCATACCTAATATTCTATCATCTTTCTAAGGTTGTCAGTGGAATATGTGCTTTCTGTCCCTATCAGACCTCTCATACAATTGGGGAAAAATATAAACTGAATCAGGAACACGGCATAACAACATTAGGGACACAATTAAATTATTGGCACTATTAATCTGACACATTGACAGACTCAAAGCATATGAATTCATACACATTTTCTGAGGTAAATGATGTTTATAACTCTTAATTGTTGTAGTTATTTATTATGTGTAATTCACCACCTTTCCTCCAAATGTCACTAGTTTTAGGAGGGATTAAGTGGGACAGAGTTAGAAACTGAGTCGAAATCAGGGACATCCCTGGAAACTGGAGACAGTTTAGAGGTATGATCCCTATTTGTTCACCCAATGGTTTATGTCCTGTCCAGTGGATGTGCTTTTAGGGGTTAAGAGGTATGGGTGTCAGCTATGCCCATTTCAGAATATTACTTACATCTCCAGGGCAGTCCTAATATGACTGGACCAGCCAACTCCTACACGCTTAGGCCCATAATTGCATACCCATAGTTCCCCCACCTGCCACTCCTTTACAGCACTCATCCTTACTGTGGGTGCAGGTGGGGTATAAACACACCACTACACATTGCCCACTTTCCCCATGTCGGGACACATGTTGTACATTGTGTCGACCCATGGGTTATCAGGTTTGCACAACTTACGGGTCTATGTTACATCTACAGCCTGGTTTGATAAGTCATTACTGGGACTGCCTCCGATCATTACTTTTTGGTGTCCCACAAGGGACATCGATGTCCATGTTTCCAGATTAGACCTGGCAGGCCTCTCCCACTGGTAGTATCCTGCCGGTGGTCTGGGAAGTAGTGGTGTGTTTACCTTTATTGTGTGTCTGCATGTCTCACCGGCCTAGCTGGGGGGGTGGGGGGGTTGATGCTATGTGTTACACGTTTGTTTATTGGACCCCTCACCCCCATATGCACGACCTGTGAACATATGTTACTCGTAACTGCAGTATCGTATCCTAGCTATACAAATGTGTATATTTACAGTCACATATATATATATATATATATATATATATATATATATATTTACATTACTATATACATATATATCTATATATGTATACATACACACATATATATATATATATATATATATATATATATATATATATATCCACAAAAAATGATGAATCCCACAAAAATGCAATAAAACCACCAAAAGGAAGCAGCAATTCAAGTATAGCAATGGCTATCTCTAGCGAACAGTCAAAACGCTACTGTTAGGTTAAAAACTTTCTTTAATTCAGGAAACAAAACGTAAGCGCTTTCGCGGAGATACTCTCCGCTTCTTCAGATGTTAAAAACTCAAACAACCATGGTCAAATATATATCATACATCAATTAAACAATAAATCAATTTACTAAGACAATTATAATTTTAAAGCTACAGCATGCTATTGTTGCATATACCAACATACATACCATTCTATATAAAAAACTTGAAAACACGAATAAATATCATTATGACACAAACCAAATTCATCTCTACTCATATCTTATTACATATATAAACTCACTTACAATGATAATACAAATAAGACAAGAGTATAATAAAATAATAAAATTAAAAATAGTTCTAAAGTGAAACATAAAAGTACAAATCCTGAATGTTTTACTATCGGAGGGCTCTAGCTTTAAGAACTGACTTGATGGTAACACTTTCGTTTAGGCCCCTCCCCCTGTGTGCTGCTAATCTAAAAATCCATTTAAACTCAGCTTGTTCTGTTAGATTAACAATATCACCTAACCTAACATTGGGATTCTGTACATGTAATACTTGAAAATAAAATTTATGGTCTGGTCCCTCTAAAAGTGTATGCTTAGCTAATGCACTATATTCCTGTTTCCTCTCCAGACAATATACATGGTCTCTGATCCTCAGGAATATTAGGTTAGGTGATATTGTTAATCTAACAGAACAAACTGAGTTTAAATGGATTTTTAGATTAGCAGCACACATAGCGAGACAGCATTAAAAAAAGCAATGGACATTCTCCGTTGCTTTTTTTTAATGCTATCTCGCTATGTTAAATGAGTTTTACATAGAGAGACAGTTTGTAAAAAGCAATGGAGATCTTGCTTTCTCCGTTGCTTTTTACAAACTGTTTTGCTGTGTTAAATGGGTTTAACATAGTGAGACAGCTTTAAAAAAAGCAACGGCTCCGTTGCTTTTTTAAAAAGTTGTCTCGCTATGTTAAACCCATTTAACATAGCAAAACCATTTGTAAAAAGCAACGGAGATCTTGTTTTCTCCATTGCTTTTGCCCTCAGCTCTGATGTACTGCGTAGGCATACGCATGCGCAGTACATCAGAACTGCCACAGAATACCAGACAGCTGCGGAAGGGCAGCAAGGAGGCATTATACAATGCCATTATTTAAGAAAATTAATTATCTTTTTTCTTAAATAATGTAATTGTATAATAACAATAACCCACGCCTGGGTGTGGGTAATGCTGGATTTACCCACAGTTGACTTTGTTTGGTCACTCGGGCTTCGCCCTCGTGACCAAACCACGCCAACCATAGGTAAATCCAGCATTACCCACACCAAGGCGTGGGTTATTGCTATATTCACCCCGGGGATCACGTCAGTCACCCTGCTAGACAGGGGTCCAGGGAAGTAAATAGTGTGGGGAGAAATAGCTACGGAATTGTTATGGCTAGGCTTGTATAGGCCCTAGGGCTGATAGCCTAGTACCAAACTATGAACCTATATTACAATCTAACATCTAGTCTTAACCCTAGACATCAGTCAGGTGACCACTATAAAATGTAGTCACTAAACCATAATAGCCTAACTCTAAAAAAGGTCCTGAAAAAAATAGATTGACAGTTTCCTAATGTCTCCATAACCAGCTTGGTAGATATAGGCATCATGAAACAATGTAGCAATTGTTCCAGGTACTCAGACAACCTTTAATCCTTAAAGAAATGAACACAGTATGTAAGAGATGTACATACATAACTTCATTGGAGGCAAAATTCTCATTTACAAACAAGTTTATCAGGAATATACAAACTACATCCACCACACGTAGTGACCACTACACATACAGACCATTTTATGCTGAAACACTTAAAATAAACCTCTCCATACCTCAGAGACTGACTAAGTTGTTAAACAGCAACATATATCCTCAGCAATCAGTAAAGTACACACCAAAAGCAGCATCTAACACCACACATAAGCCTATACCTAATGATGTCCCGGGAACAAAGCCCATAAGGCAAGCATACACTTCACCTATTACTCTTGTCATAGGGGATTCTATTCTACCACACAAAAATGACCCCTTGCTATGCTGGACAAGGAGAAGATAACAGTTAGTTGCCCATCTGGAGCAAGGATCTGCAATATCACACACACACTCATGTCACTGAACCACTGGTATCAATATGATTCTGTTATAGTCCGCGTGGGTGTAAATGACCTGAGATGTACCTCACTAGAGTATTTGAAAAGAGACATTATGCACATCTCTGGATATGTGTCTCAGACAAGTGTGCCCCTTGCACTGACCAGCATTCTACCTGTACCAAGGATGATGCCACAGTATGAATAGAAAATGATTGATTGTAATAACTGGCTTAGTTTCTGGTGTTAGTCCTGGATAAACCAGTATCTATCTACATAGGAGGACATGGTTAACATACCACATTGCTTTGGTAAGGATTGTCTGCAACTGTCCACCCTGCATTTTCAGATATTAGCTATAACTATATCTACCCCCTTAGAATGTTTTTAGGCGAAGTCAAAATGTTTTTGCATAGGTAAAACTGACCGTAGACTGAAGGAGCGCCTTTGTGAACATTTATATAGCATGAGGAAGGCCAAATTAGAAAGTGCCCTAGCAAAACATGTTTCATCTCACCCCGGGCATTCATTTTTTATTTAGGGTCATAGACGATGTAGAATAAGATGAGAGAGTGGGGTTCAATGTCTTTAAGATTAAGAACAACAGGAGTTATATTGGCAACTTAGATCACATGCATGCAACCAACCTGGTTTGAAAGATGTATGTTCTATAGTGTGCATGTTAAAATTGAGGAGTTTATTAAGATAGTAATTAAAAAATGGTTGTTTTTAATTAATCAAAACAAGCTGTTTTGTATTTTAGTGGACGTGTTTAAGTTGATACAGTTAGCATATATATATATATATATATATATATATATATATATATATATATATATATATATATATATATAGAAAATTTTTAACATACACATATATATATAATGTTTAACATGCACAGATTTTTTTACATTTTTTTATATTAATATGGTTAGGTAAGTTTGTTGGGGTCTAATGGATAAGATGATCATGTGATTTTTTTTTTTTTTAATAAGTGATCTCTTGTAGTATGTGATTTTTTTTGGTATCATGTGATGGTTTGGGTTAACATGATTTATTGACTTATGTATTTATTTCCTGGTAATTTCAATTAGTTTGTCTGATGAAGTTTTGTCAATGAACTTAACGAAAGCACTTGCATTATAATAAATTGTTGTTCACTAGCCTTTTGTCATTGCCTTTGCCTTTATAGTTTTTTTGCTATATCTATACTAATCAGTCACTCTGTCTCTTAACAATACGTACCTGTCCTGTGGAAAATATCACATATCATCCCCCTACACAAAAGCAGCGCCTCTACAGACTTCTCAAACTACCGATCCATTACCATTCCTTCCCCCTAGCCATAATCTTAGAAAAATGCATTTATCAACAACTCGTTGACCATTTCCTTAACAACAACCCATTATGTAATTCACAACATGGCTCGTAAACTAAAAATATTACTAATACCGCACTTATAAGTTTCATTAATACTATAAACCTCAAAAATGAAGGACAACTTGTCTCATCAATTTTCCTTGATATGTCCAAGGCTTTCGATACAGTATCCCACCTAGTACATTTCAACAAACTAGTAAGATATAACCTCAGTACATCATCCCTGACTTGGTTTCACAGCTATCTTTCTAAGTGACTGCAGTCTACCATATGGGAAAACATCATTCTACCCATCTCTGTTGGAGTCCATGAAGGCTCCAACCTTGGACCTCTCCTCTTCATCATATTTACCAATAACTTCAGTGCTTCCACTCAACTAGCCTCTATCAATCAATATTTTGATGATGACACTCTTATCTGCTCTGCTCCCTCACCTCAGGAACTACAAGAAAGCAACACAAAAATCCCTCCAAGACATAGAAAACTACCTCACCAACCATCAACTCATACTCAACCCAAACAAAATTAAGCTAATGGTCTTCTGTAATAAAAAAAGCTAAAATAACCAACCTCCTCTCACCATCGACTCTCTAATGGTACAAAAATTGGGGTCTATATCAGTTCCACGAAAATCCATTTCAGCGAATACCAAAAGAGCGACATGTATTAATCGAACTGCAAATAGACTGAATGCACTAAACCATGAAATTTAAAACATTGAACGGTCATAATCAGCCAACCCCACCACCCGCTACATACTACCTACCCAAACAAAATAAATAAACCACATACATACACTAAACAAACCCTACTCCTAACCCTAAAAATAAAGCACGACAACCAACTTCTAACCCTACACTAAACCCCACATACACAACTATCTATTCACTATCCTTAACCCCTCCCTAACCCTAAGGTCCGTAACTACCGCACACTTCCCCTACAGAGATATACGCCAACAAAATAAATAATAAACATAAATACATTTAACAAAACCCTACTTCTAACACTACACTAAATCTTACATTCATTACCTATCTATACACTTACCTTAACCCGCACCCTACCCTAAGGTCCATACCTATTGCACACTTACCTTACGGAGCTATACCACAGATGATCAAAACACTTCGACATTTCAGATTTTGCTGTTTTGGACATTCAGCATTTGTGTAGTTTGCACAATACGTGTCGATCATTTCGTATTCGTGGAAATGGAGTTTTGATCGTCTGATAGGGAGCCCAAAAACTGAACCAGTTGATCAAACTAAGCTTCTAGGTGTAAAAATAGAAAACTGTTGAAAATTTGACAAACATATCTCAATAACAATTAAAAAAGTGCACATCAGACTTGTCTGACTCTATCGGACCAAACCATACTTAACCAACAATGCCAGATTATCCACAGCCAGATCCCATCTACTATTCACCCACCTTTATTGCTCCCAAATCTTTACCAACCTGTGCAAGTCAGATTTGAATAATCTAGAGACCTGCTGTAACAAAATAGCCAAGTTTGCCATAAACCATCCCCATAAATCTCATCACTGTTCTGCACTTTACCAACTCAGCTGGGTTGAACTACCCAACCTATTATCTCTCAACCAACTAACTATTACCCACAGTATCATCCATAAACCCAACAGCTACCCAGCTCTCATTGACCTAGTTCAACCTAATACAGGTCCCTTAGATCATCGGACAAATTAATTCTAAAGATAACTAAATCCCATAACTACTATGGAGACTCTTTCTTCTCTAATAAAATATCTAAAACCTGGAACTCAGTACCCCAACACATCCTAAAAAATCCAAACAGTCAAAAATTCAAACTACTCCTACAAGAACACCTCACTAATCGCTGTCTATGCTCCTGCAAAGTTCCAGATTAATTACACCCATTTTATGTCTCTTACTCTTACTAGATCAACTTTGTATACATACCAACTTATACTCTCCTGTGTGACAGCAAGTTATTACTTATCGGTCTGTTTCTCTTCTACTAACCTATCAACTATGTAAAAATGTTTGCTTATTCTTGTTATCATGATTTGTATACTCACTTGTATATTGTGAACTAGCCTCCTTGTAACTTTTAATCAAATATTTCTGTATTTGTACCATGTATGTGATATTTTGTATTTTTCCACTGCTGTTTTTCAGTCAATTACTTGTTGGAGCTTTTCTCCCCCGGTCTGCACTGAAAACAGTCTCCTGGACCAGTCAGACACTACCCAGAAAGCAAATATAAATAAATAAATAAATAAACAAATACAAATAAGCCACCTCTGGAAAGAGATACTTAGTTCAGTGTATTCACCTGGTTAACAACTGAATAAAATAATATTTAAAAATTGTCCTCTCATTATTTTTGACTTTGACCACAATTTGTGAGGAAAGAAACTGAGAGATATTTATTTATTTACCTTTGTTTACTGGGAAAGTCTGACTGGGATTGATCCAATTTTCATTGGAGGTCCAGGGAGAAAAGCTCCATGGTTTTTACAGATACAAGTACAGAGAACATCACAAAATACACACACATAAAGTAACATTGTACAAGGAGAAAGAAAAACTCTGTTCCTTGTAAAATTTGTGGATTTCTGGATAATTGTTGCAGGCTGCTATCATAGGTTCATAGGTTGGTACTAGGTTATCGGCCCAGGCATATGAGTTTCATACTGTTTTTTTTTCAGAAAATTGCTAATGTGAAACTTGTTACTCTAACAACTTTCTAAGTATATAAGAGAAATACTTAAAATCAGCTCCTGTTTTTGTGTCTCTGTTTCTGATACCTGAGCTAAAACATTGAGAGGTTAGAGGGAGTTGAACTTTATAGGTGTGACAAAGGGAGATACTGCTAGCACAGCTATCTGCAATTTTGTAAATAATTATATGTCATTTGTGAATATCAACATGACCTATATAAGATGCTTGTGTTACAGCTGTATTAGAATTGTATGTCATGTATATCAATCTGGCTTGTACAGATATGTGTGTTAAAAAGGTATTTTATGAAGTACTTGTGCTTAAAATGCAACCACAGTGTGCCCTGCTGGAAGACAGCAGAAAAGTACGTGCAATATTGTAGCTGTCTGTTTAAATGTATATAGTTTATCAGTGGAAACTGGAATACATGAGGTTAATTTCAGAAAAATAACTGAAGTTAAATTACTTTATGGCTACGCAATAAAATATGGTATCTTTCAGTTTTCAATGAGCTAGAGACATAGAGTCTATGCTGAGAAGCTTTCTGTATTGTCTTCAGAGTGAGCTAATTACTATCTCTGAAAGCATGAAGGAATGCAAAAAAATACTTAAAATCGGCTCCTGTTTTTGTGTCTCTGTTTCTGATACTTGAGCTAAAACATTGAGAGGGCAGAGGGGGTTGAACTTTATAGATGTGACAAAGGGAGATACTGCCAGCACAGCTATCTGGAATTTTGTGAAAATGTAAAAAAAAAAAACTGTAAACCTGTTTCCTACCTTTCCTGTAACTAGTGCTCCAGATACAGATTTGCTGTATCCAGGACTGTATGTAAGCTTCTGAGCCCCTCACACCTTTCTGTGTTGGAGGGAAGCCTTCTAGCATATCAGTGAGAGTGGTAAGCACAAGGAAACATGTCTACCACATAAGGAAAATATATTTTTTCTTCAGGCATGTCCAAGGGTCAGCTCCCAGTGTTCTCTCCTGTCTATCTGATGACTCTAGGTATCTTGAGGCAATGTAGAAATTGCCTCATGTACACAGACAAGCCTCTCCTCCTACCACCCAACACTACAACTTGTGAGCGATGCACTTATCTAGCCAAACTGGAGGTAAAGCTCTCTCCAACCAAGACTGAACTTGACAGTCATGAGGAGAAGGTAAACATTTGCACCACAACCACACTCATCAAATAGTCTCACTAAATCTACACCACCAAAATCCACACATAGTAACACAAAAACATTCGCGGAGGCTCTCAATAATAATCTGTCTAAGCAACAGAGACCTCCAAAGCATAAACACAAGCAACCTCCATCCCCAACACAACCCAAATGACACATAGACCACAGACTCAGTGTGCCAATCAACCACAGCCAATAAGGCAAAACAACGTACCCAACACACAAGTCATAGGTGACTCTATAGTCAGGCACACTGATGTCCCACTCATCAGGCTAAACAAGGAGAAGGTTACTGTCAGCTGCCTGTCGGGTGCCAGGATCCGCCACATAACCCACGCACTCTATTCACTCCACAATAAGCACAAATATGACTCTATCATTGTCCATGTTGGTGTGAATGACCTGAGACATACCTCCCTGGACTACATGAAAAGAAACATGAAAGAGCTCTCAGATCTTGTAGCCCAGGCAAGTATGACCCTAGCCCTGAGTAGCATTCTGCCATCACCCCGAATGATACCTCAGTACAAGGACTAAATGATTGACTTCAACAATTGGCTAAGCTTCTGGTGTCATTCTAAGGGGATCCAGTATCTGTCTGCTTGGGATGACATTGTTGACAGACCATGATGTCTGCACCTGTCACCCCTGGGATTCCGGATGCTGGCTAAGGCTCTTGCTGCCCCTATAGTGCCTTTTTTAGGCAAAGTTTAAATATCAAATTCATCACCGTACCAGGAACAGGCAAGCAAAAACTGAGGGCAATGCTACTTAATGCTAGAAATCTCAAAATGCACTCACTCAAGGCACTCCTTAAAATGGAGAACATCGATATCTGTGCAGTGACTGAGACCTGGTTCAAGGCTCCAGAGAGCACCCCTGCACTACCAGTCTATAACACATACCACACTTTTTAGCTATGTAACCTGGACCAAACACCAAAGGCGGAGGTGTGTCCATATTCATTACGGATATCCACACCTCCAGGCTAGTTGCTCAGCATAATGCATCCGAGGTTATCCAAGTACAACTAACTCTGGGCAAAACTGCAATCCAAATTGTAGCTTGCTACATATCCCCCACCATGCCCCACAATTCCCACTCCTCATTTCTTGATGTACTGGAAAATATTAGGGTTCAGCCAAACAACCTAATAATGGGTGACTTCAACTACCCCACAATTAACTGGGAAAACTACTCGTGTACCAACTCCTTAGCTCAACGCTTTTTGGAATTCATAAACTCCAATGCCCTGGATCAACTTCTCCACACCCCCACCAGGGGCAACAATATCCTTGACCTAGTCATTACCAACATGAGTGACCGGTGTTCCACACCTGAAGTCAACCCCTCTTGGTCCGATCTGACCATAAGCTAATCACCCTTGATATCCACATCCCGTCCCCACCCCCCATTAAGGAAACCACAGTAAAAAATTTCTCCAAAGCCAACTTCATGCTTGTTAAGACAGAAGTGGTGAACTTCATGACACCCATGCAGATGGACAATACAGTTACAACTGCTGAATCCTACACAAATGTATTCTATAAGCACTTACACGAGTGCATGGATCATGCTATCCCAAACAGAACCAAGATGCTATCGTCTAAAAAAAAGGAAGCCAATCTGGTGGTCCCCTGCCATAAACAAACTGTAGAACAGAAGGAAGAAACTGTTGCAAAAGAGAGTAAAATCCCATGAGTGGAGGAGCTCCCTGGTCAGCCTCAGTAAGAAGCTGAGATCCCTTATAAGATCCTCCAAAGCTAGCTACGAAAACAAAATCGCCACTGATTCTAGGGACAACCACAAAGCATTCTATAGCTATGTCAAGAATCTTAATGGCAACACCCAGATCTGCTCTCAGTTACAGCACAAAGGCACAAAAATTACATAACCAACTGATATTGCCAACATCCTGGCAGATAGGTTCAGTGCTAACTTACATAGGTTCATAGGTTCATAGATTAGTACTAAGCTAACTGCCCTTGCGAGCCATTTTAAGCCTAGCCAATTAAGCCTTGTGAGACTCAAACCCTGCACCTTGTGTTTGTAAGGCAAACACCTTAACCATTAGGCTACCCTCCCAACCCCTTTACCCCCCACCCCCTAAAGGACCCATATATATATACATATATATATATATATATATATATATATATATATATATATATATACAGGAAGAATGCAGAGTCCCTGCAATCACAACTATGCAGGTAAAAGCTGCACTCTCTAAAGCCAAAAATACAGCATCCATGGGACTGGACAACATCCCAGGCTGCGTTTTACACAAACTTCAGAATGAACTGGCTCCCCACTTAAGCACCATGTTCAATAATAGCCTCACATCAGGCTTTGTGCCCACTGAATTGCGCACAGCAACAGTTATCCCACTCCACAAAGGGGGAGCCACCACCACTGATCCCGGGAACTATCGACCTATTAGCCTGACCAGCCTGGTCTGCAAGGCCATGGAACGTATCATCATGGAACTCATAAACAATGACACTGGTAACCTCCAAACTCTGGAGCTCACCCAGTTCAGGTTTATGAAAGGCAGATCATGCCTCCTGAACCTGATTGACTTCTTTGAGGCAGTCACCAAAGCCACAGATGAGGGTAAGGTGGTTCACACAGCCTATCTTGACCTCGCCAAGGCTTTCAACACCATCCCCCATTCTGGAAACTCACTAAACTAGGTATAAATCCTTATGTTACAACATGGGTTGCCAACTGGCTCATTGACAGAACCCACAGTGTAAAAGTTGGAGACTCCAAATCTGACCTTAAAGCAGTGTCAAGTGGAGTACCACAGGGTTCATCCTGGGACCTCTCCTGTTTGGTATCTACTTCTCTGAAGTACAGGCTAACACAGAAGGCCTCTGGCTAAAGAAGTTAACAGATGACTGCAAACTAGGAGCCATAGTCAAGTCCCCAAATGATATGGACATCCTACAGAAGGGCCTCACTGAGACAGATGCCTGGTGTTAGAGCCATGGCCTCAAGCTCAATGCCAAAAAGTGCAGTGTCATCCCCTTTGGTAAAAACTTTGTACCCATGAACTACCACATAGGCAGCAATCTACTTAACACCGAATGTGTGACAAGAGACCTTGGGACCCAGGTGGACAGTAGTCTCTCCTTTGATAGTCACATCGCCACAGTAGTCAGGAAGTCCTTCCACGTGGCACACCTCATCATAAAAGGGTTCTCATCCAGGAAAAAAGAGGTCATTGTTCCCCTCTACTCGACACTCATTAGACCCATTATAGAGTACAATGCCCCTTTTGGAATGTACCTCACAAGACATCTGCAGCAGCTGGAAAGGCCACAGAAGTACCTCACAAAGAGGATTACTGGCCTCAAACAAATGCCCTACACTGACCGCCTCAGAAAACTCCAGCTTTACTCCATAGCATATCGCCCTCTCCGAGATGATCTCTGCTAACATATAAAGCTATGTCAAACCCAGAGCTGTTGGACATGCTACACCTAAAGAAATCCCAATCCCTCCAAGCTACATGCTCTAGGGACCTAAACCTTGTCACCACAATAAACAGGACATGCTGGAGGGATAGATTCCTGTCCCAAAGACTTCCATACTCTGGAACAGGCTACCCATCTATCTCAAGCAAAGTTCTTCATTAGCACTCTTCAAGAAAAATCTTGATGAGTGGATGGGAAATAGGAAATACACCCCAGGGATCACTTCTGTGTCTCTACTCGACAGTGGCACAGGAAAATAACTTTCTTGGGTGGCGTAAGCCAGGGAACCTTGTTGGCTAGGCTTACATAGGCCCTTGGGCTGATAGCCTAGTACCTACCTATGAACCTATGACTTCCAGCATCTGCCAAAGATATGAGGGCTATGTATTTTCACAGGTAGATGCTAAATACTGCCAGCTTTCAGTAGTGGGGTTTTCACCTGGGACAGAGTCAGATGACAAGAAATGATGTAATTCTGCAAGCTATCCCAGCAGTAATATTTGAGAGATCTAAGCATTCTAGCATCCTAAGTCGGTCACCTGAACTCCTGGCTAAAAATACCTCCCTCCAGGGTAGACAGACTGCCATCCAAGCATTCTATCATCTTAAGTCTGTCACCTGAACACCTGGCTAAAACTGCCCTCCAAGCAACAGTTCTTCCCTTCAGATGTTTTGCTAATCATGGGCAAACAGACTGCTGTCCAAGCATTCTAGGGTCCTAAGTTTGTCACCTGAATACCTGGCTAAAACTGCCCTCCAAGCAACAGTTCTTCCCATCATATATGTTGCTAACCCTGGGCAAATGGACTGCCATCCAAGCGTTCTAGTATCCTAAGTTGGTCACCTTAACACCTGGCTAAAACTGCCAGCCCAGCAGCAGTTTATTCCCTTTAGACATGTTGCTAACCCTGGGCAAACAGACTGCTGTCCAAGCATTCTTGTGTCCTATGTTGGTCAGCTGAACACCTGGTTAAACTGCCTTCCCAGCAACAGTTCTTCACTTCAGACGTATGTTCACCCAAAGTTACACTGTACTGGTTTAATAGCCTCTAATTAAGTGTGCTGTGCATCACGGTGCTGAGATGACTGCACTACTGTCCCATCATCCCTTGCTGCAGCATCCTCACTCTTCTCTGCCTCTCTCCCTCTCCCCTGATCTTCCTTTCATTGCACTGCTTAACTAGGCCACCTGTATGGTCATACAGCCCATTACCCATGAGATTTTACTGTACCATTCTTACTCTGCCTTCTCCCCCTCCCTCAACCTTTCCCTCTGCTACCTTTGGAATCCTCTTACACTGCTTGCTATAATATCCATCTCTCAGTGACTGCACTTACCCTTCTAGGCTTCTCTGATTGTTTTACTTTGCTCTGTGCTGAACAGAGACCCAGCTCTTCTTACTTCCCTTGTATTCACGTCATTTCTACCCTGTACTCCAGCCTGCCTGCCCCCACTCTCTTTGCTGTCACTATCTCTTCCACACAATGCCTTGGCATCTAAAACATTTCCACTCGTGTTTGCACTTTCTCTTTACCCCCAGCTCCCCTCCTTGAATGCAGTCTGCTACAGACAGAAGCACAGAGGCTAACAAATTTGTAACTATTTTACCTTTCTTACTGTATTACTTCTTATAACTGTGAAGAAATTACTGTAATCACATCTGGATAGAGCTATATTAAACTTGTTTTTGCCTCATAACTCTGTTTTGAATGTATCTTGTAAGACCTTTTTGATGGCAGTGTCATGTAATAGCTAGATTGCCTTACCAGAGATGTTTAGACTTGTACTGCTGCATGGGTTTTTACTTGTACTGATTGTTTAATTCCATTGGAGCTACTGTATGATGTTTGTGTTTCACTAGGTGGTTACTACAAAGACAAGATGATCAGCTTTAATAATTGGCTCAATTACTGGTGTCATTCTAGGGGGATCCAATGTCTGTCTGCTTGGGATGACATGCTGGACAAGCCACGCTGCTTCGCAAGGGACGGCTTGCACCTGTCACCACTGGGCTTCCAGATATTGGCTAAGGCTCTTGCCACCCCCATAGTGCCTTTTTTAGGCAAGGCTCAAAAGACGAGCCCACCTCCTTAGAAAACAAAAATGGAAAAAAATTAAGGGTAATGCTGCTCAACGCCAGAAGTCTAAATCTCAAGATGCAGGCTCTTGAAGCTCTCCTCAGTATGGAGAACATCAATGTGATGTCTGTGCAGTAACTGAAACCTGGTTCAAGGCTCCTGAGAGCACCCCAGTGCTACCAGGCTATACCTCGTATCATGCTTTTCGGACCAAAACTTGGGCCGAACCACAAAGGGAGGGGGGAGTATCCATATTCATCAAGGACACCCACACCTCCAGGTTAGTGGCAACACATGAAGCATCGGAGACCATCCAGGTGTAAGTAACCATAGGCAAAACTGCTATACAACTGGTAGCATGTTACAGACCACCCTCCCAATTTCAGGAACCCCATTCAGCCTTCCTGAAGACATTGGAGGATATGAATGTCTCACCAAATACCATCATATTGGTAGACTTCAACTACCCTAACATAGACTGGGTGCATTATTCTAGCCCTAACACCCTAGCCCAAAGGTTCCTAGAATTCATAAATTCAAATGCAATGGAATAGCTAGTCACCTCTCCCACAAGGGGAGATAATATACTAGATCTGATCATCACAAACATGGGGACAAAATGCTCCACACCGGAAGTATACCCCTCACTAGTGAGATCTGACCACAAACTAATCACCCTGGATATACATATCCCACCTCCACCCCCAGAACAAAAGACTACAGTGAAAAACTTCTCAAAAGCCGACTTTACACTTCTTAAGACTGAGATGGTATCCTTTAAGCCCACTGGGCCAGTGGAAACCAAATCCCACAATGCTGAATCCTTCACAAATGCTTTTTACGGACATCTCCAAGAATGCATGGATCATGCAATCCCAAATAAAACCAAGACCCTCTCCACCAAGGGCAGGCGCCCTGTCTGGTGGACCCCAGCCATAAACAAATTGTATAACAAAAGAAGGAAGCTACTGCACGACAGAGCAAAATCCCATAAAGGGAAGGCATCTCTGATCAGCACTAGTAGAAAGCTACATTCTCTCATAAAAACATCCAAGGCCAACTTTGAGAGAAAAATTGCTAAGGACACTGAAGATAACCACAAGGCCTTCTTCAGCTATGTTAGAAACCTGGGTGGAAACCCTCAGATATGCTCAGAGTTAGTTCACAATGACAAAAAATACACTGAATCCACAGATATTGCCAACATTCTGGCAGAAAGGTTCAGTGCAAATTTCTCCCCTCCCTCACCCCAAAAGAAGAAATACTTATCCCAGCTGAATGTAACCTCCCTGTCATCTCAGATGTCCAGGTGAGAGCCGCCCTCAGTAAAGCTAAAAACACAGCATCAATGGGACCTGATGGTATCCTGGGTTGCGTGCTATGTGAACTCCAAGAGGAGCTAAACCCACACATAAAAATGCTATTTAACCTTAAACTTACTACAGGATGTACCTGAACATTGGCGTACAGCAACAGTGGTCCCACTCCATAAAGGAGGCACCTCTACAGACCCTGGGAACTGCCGCCCCATAAGCTTAACCAGCCTGGTCTGCAAAGCTATGGAAAGAATCATTATGGAACTCATAAACAGAGACATTGGGGACCTACAGACACTTGATCCTACCCAGTTCGGCTTTGTAAAGGGCAGATCCTGCCTTTTGAACCTGGTCGACTTTTTCAAAACAGTCACTAGAGCCATTGATGAGGGCAAGGCAGTCCATACTGCCTACCTGGACTTGGCTAAAGCCTTCGACACAATACCCCACTCAGGCATCATAGAGAAGCTCAACAGCTTAAATGTAAATCCATATGTCACAAGATGGGTGCAAACTGGCTAAAGGACAGAACCCATAAAGTCAAAATCGCTGGAGCCATGTCAGACTCAAAGCCAGTCACAAGTGGTGTCCCACAGGGCTCTGTCCTGGGACCCCTCTTGTTCGGCATTTATTTCTCAGATGTGAAAGCAAACATGGGAGGGTTGTGGCTGACAAAGTTCGCAGATGACTGCAAACTAGGTGCCATAGTCGATACACCAGCTGACACATACATCCTACAGAAAGGCCTCACTGAAACGGACAACTGGTGCCGGAGTCATGGCCTTAAACTAAATGCCAAAAAATGTATAGTCATCCCCTATGGGAAAAACAAAGTACCCACAAATTATCACATAGATAGTAACCCACTGAGTACGGAAAAAGAAATCAGAGACCTGGGGACCCAAGTCGATAGTGACTTCTCATTTGACACCCATGTTGCCAAAGTGGTTAGAAATACTTTCTACCTTGCCCACCTTATCATGAAGGGATTCACATCCAGATCAAAGGAGGTCATTGTACCCCTATACTCCTCCCTTATCTGGCCCATGATTGAGTACAATGCCCCATTTGGTATGTACCTCACCCGGCACTTACAACAGCTGGAGAGACCCCAAAAGTACCTCACCAAGAGGATCAAGGGACTCCAACATATGTCATATGCTGCCAGACTAAAGAAACTCCAGCTCTATTCAGTAGCATACCGCCTACTCAGAGGTGATCTGTGCCTGACGTACAAGGCCATGTCCAATCAGGAATTGATGGACATGTTCCACCTCAAAAAATCCAAATCCATCAGAACCACGAGAGCTAAAGATTTAAACCTCAGCACAAATATGAACAGGATATACTGGAGGGACAGATTCATAACTCAGAGGCTTCCCATACTCTGGAACAGAATCCCAGTTCATGTTAGGCAGAGCCTCTCACTGACTCTCTTCAAGAGAAATCTTGACGAGTGGATGGGAGATCGTAGGTTTACCCATGGCGTCATCTCTGTGTCACTACTAGACAGAGGCACAGTAAACTAATTCTATTATGTAAGGGGGTCTTCACTGTGTCACTACTAGACAGAGGCACAGTATTCTATATCTATTCTGTAAACGTTTGCACCATTACATGGGGTGGCGAAAACCACTTCACTATGGCTAGGCTTATAAATGCCCCAGGGCAGATAGCCTAGTACTAAACTATGAAACTATGAAACTACTTGTTTCTCCCAGGAAACTGCTGCTACTATTATGTCCACTGTGGCATGTTCATCCAATAGAACTTGGAGGCACTAGCGTCCAGGAGCAGCCTTAGGTCAACTGGCACCCTAGGCAAAAGAGTTCCCCAGTGCCCCCCTCCACACTACCCAGTGCCCCCTTCCTGGTCTACCTACACCAAATACATACTGGAAAAGTGCCCCTGGTAGACTGGCACCCTAGGCGGCTGCGTAGTTGGCCTATGCCTAAGGCCGGCTATGCTAGCGTCTCACACTTTTTGTGGCTATGACTACCCTTGGATCCCCAGCACTTACAAATCTCCTTAACCGCAGCAAGAGTTATCTTGCAAACTCCACAATCACTGATCTGTGCAGTCTCCACCCCTCCCCCATTGGCAAATGGCTTCTGTTTGCTAGAGCCTTTAAGTTCTTCCTTTAGCTTTCTTTCATAATTGGAAGTTCGTTGAGCCTTCTAAGCCTACCAAGCACACATCTCTTGGTGCAAGTATGACTCCAAGCTTACCTTTTGTCTGTGCTAAAGAGATCGTACTATTTATTCTCTCCATGTATAGTGGCTACACCAAGCTCTCCTATTGCTGTTTCACTTCCTGGGTTCATACTCATCTCAACCCTGCAGGACTGGACATGATGACTGCTATCCAAGGAGCACCTCTATTGCACTCCTACTTAGCACTGCTGTGGTTACATTTGCTCAGCCTTTGCAGTTGCTGTACGGATATTCCAGAGTTATCCCTAGGTCACTATTTAGACCCTTAAAAAGTCAGTTTTAATTAGTGGTTACTGTAAGCTTGTCAGTCATGTTTACTGCTCTCTAGCTCACAAGTGCAGCATTCTACTGCTTTTTATGTTACTAAATGCTCATACAGACTGCATTGTAACTGATTTTTATGTTACTAAATGCTCATGTAGACTGCATTGTAACTGCTTTTTATGTTACTAAATGCTCATATAGATTGCATTGTAACTACTTTTTATGTTACTAAATGCTCATATAGACTGCATTGTAACTGATTTTTATGTTACTAAATGCTCATATAGTCTGCATTCTAACTGATTTTTGTGTTACTAAATGCTCATATAGACTGCATTGTAACTGCTTTTTATGTTACTAAATGCTCATATAGACTGCATTGTAACTGCTTTTTATGTTACTAAATGCTCATATAGACTGCATTGTAACTGCTTTTTATGTTACTAAATGCTCGTATAGACTGCATTGTAACTGATTTTTATGTTACTAAATGCTCGTATAGACTGCATTGTAACTGATTTTTATGTTACTAAATGCTCATATAGACTGCATTGTAACTGCTTTTTATGTTACTAAATGCTCACATAGACTGCATTGTAACTGCTTTTTATGTTACTAAATGCTCATATAGACTGCATTGTAACTGATTTTTGTGTTACTAAATGCTCATATAGACTGCATTGTAACTGATTTTTATGTTACTAAATGCTCATATAGACTGCATTGTAACTGATTTTTATGCTACTAAATGCTCATATAGACTGCATTGTAACTGCTTTTTATGTTACTAAGTGCTCATATAGACTGCATTGTAGCTGCTTTTTATGTTACTAAATGTTCATATAGACTGCATTGTAACTGATTTTTATGCTACTAAATGCTCATATATACTGCATTGTAACTGCTTTTTATGTTACTAAATGCTCATATAGACTGCATTGTAACTGATTTTTATGTTACTAAATGCTCATATAGACTGCATTGTAACTGCTTTTTATGTTACTAAATGCTCATATAGACTGCACTGTAACTGATTTTTATGTTACTAAATGCTCATATAGACTGCATTGTAACTGATTTTCATTTTACTAATTGCACACAGACTGCTGCTGAATACTGTATGAATCTGAAAGTATGTTGTTAATTTTTACTAGCTGAACTATTAAGTTCCCAAATTCATATATACTGCTGTAAAATTTGTATTTTATCCAGAGCCAAATCTATTATTGATTATTTTGCCTTCGTTGTTGTGTTAAGTAATTTTCACTCTGCTTTACTCTACTTAACCTGCTGCTCTTCCTCAACCTTTCCTAATCTTGCTAACAATTACTGGTTCCTTCTGACTATATATTTGTCTGTCTCATGCCCCCTCTCCTCTTGCTCTGTTACCTACCTTTTCTACCCCTTTGTTAACCCATTAGGCTTCCTAATCACTACATTGCAGTCATTCCCAACCTCACTCTCTCTGCTACTCAAATCTGTGTCTTCCTAAGGTTTTAAGGTTGCATCACCACTATTCTTATACTTACCTATCCCCTTTTCACTCTTTGTTTTTATTTCAGGTTGCTAACCCTGGGCAAACAGACTGCTGTCCAAGCATTCTAGCTTCCTAAGTCAGTCACCTGAACACCTGGCAAAAACTTCCGTCCTAGCAACAGTTCTTCCCTTCAGATGTGTATGTTCACCCTAAGTTACACTGTACTGGTTTAATAGCCTCTAATTAAGTGTGCTGTGCATCACGGCGCTGAGCTGACTGCACTACTCTCCCATCATCCCTTGCTGCAGCTCCCTCACTATTCTCTCTCTCTCTCTCTCTCTCTCCCTCTCCCCTGTTCTTCCTTTCATTCCACTGCTTACCTTGCCAAATTGTATTGTCACACACCCCATAATCGACAACATTTTCCTGTACCATTCTTCCTCTGCCTTCTCCCCCTCCCTCAACCTTTTCCTCTGCTACCTTTGGAATCCTTTTATACTGCCTGTTATAATATACATCGCTCAGTGGCTACACTTACCCTTCTGGGCTTCTCTGATTGTTTTTCTTTGCTCTGTGCTGAGTTGAGATAGGGCCAGCCTGATCAGTTCTCTCTCGCTATACTTAGGCTCACGCCTACCCTACTTCCATTCCCATCCACCCCCATTATCCTTAGATGTATACACTCTATACCAAACCTCTTCCTATTACATCACATCTATCAGCTTTCTACATCAAACTCCACTGCATTCCCAATATTATCATAAACTCCTCCATCCTAGCCACTCTCCATATAGTTCCTCTCCTCTCTTAGTAATCATCCTACTCTATTTCTGTCTCCAATAACCCTACTACACATAGGCATCTCCCCTTCTCCTCACTATCCTAAATCATCTTTACTCTTCCCTACCTTTCAACATTTTCTTGCTCTCTCTAACAAACAAATATTTTTCTCACCATGCTTCAAATATATTGTTTTACCTCTCTTCTTTTCCTCCTCTCTTTATCAACCTCTTATCACATAGCACTTTCTTATCAAAAAAACATCACTGACTCTTACCTACGTGCACATTAACTGCACCACCCTCCACTCACTTTTTATCTCTCCTTCTCTCTATAGTTTTGCACCATCACACCTCTTCTAGTTCAACACTTTTCCTAATATCTCACTCTCCTCCACTCTGAAGTTAGAAGCTTCTTCTGTGGCCAACATTTTCATACATCTTATTTCATAGACACACTTCTCCAGGATGGGGACATCCATCCCAACTCAGACCCACAAGTCACTACCCCTCACAACCACTTTCCTCACATCTCACTCACCCCACCCCCTCTCACTCTCATAAAACATTAAGCATCTACTCCTTAAACATTCAAAGCTTGACAAATAAGATCACAGACCTACACTCCTGGATAGCTAATACCTCTCCCCACATCCTAACCTTGTCAGAAACCTGGTTAAAACCACACAACACAAACACAGAAATCTTACCCCCAAGTTACAACATCTTCCGCTCTGACAGAATTACAAAAAGAGGCAGGGTGTTGCCATCCTCTAGTATAAACAACTTAATTTCTCCTTTTTTCCATTTCTATTCCCAGCTTTGACCCTGCTGAACTTCTCATTTTAAACTGTCACCTAAACCCACACAAAAAAATTGCCATAGCTGCTATCTATATCCCTCCAGGGAATAATATTCCCATCCTTGAGAACATACTCTCATGGATCTCTCAAAATGTCAGCTATGAAACCATCATACTTCGTGATGTCAACATTGACTGGACTAAACTTACAACTACGTCTCCTAATCTTAATATAAACCTGCACGGCTTCCACCAACTCATCACCTCCTCTAATCACATCAACAAAAACTCCACTACTGGCCCCGCCCTAGACTGGATCCTCACCTCTGATCCCAAACTTTTCCACAACCCAGGGACACTTACAAACTCTTTAAGTGATCATTTTACTACCTATATCCAAAGATACTCCTAGCAACCACCCAAAGACCATCTTTATAGAGACTGACAAAAACTTAACAACTTCAATCCTGATTCCTTCAGCTCTAAACTGTCCAGCATAAACTAGTCCTTCCTTCATCAACTCCCTCTCAATTACACTGTTAATTCATTCAGTCAGGTTCATAGGTTCATAGGTTGGTACAAGACTATCAGCCCTAGGGCTGTACAAGCCTAGCCATAACAATTCCCTGGCTATTTCTGCCCAGAATATTTAATTCCCTGGTCCCCTGTCTAGCAGGGTGACTGACATGATCCCCGGGGTGAATTTCCTATCCCCCATCTAATTGTTAAGGTTCCTTTTGAAGAGGGCCAAAGAGGTGCTCAGCTTGACAAGTATGGGCAGTCTCTTCCAGAGTAAGGGGAGTCTCTGGGTCAGGAACCTATCCCTCCAGCATGTTTTGTTCATTGTAATGATGAGGTTTAGATCCCTGGAGCGTGTGGCTCTGAGGGATTGGGATTTCTTTAAGTGTAGCACGTCTAATGGCTCTGGGTTTCACATGGCCTTGTATGTTAAGCAGAGATTGCTTCTGAGTAGGCGATATGCGACAGAGTATAGCTGGAGTTTTTTTAGACGGTCACCATAGGGCATCTGCTTTAGGCCTGTGATTCTTTTAGTGAGGTATTTCTGTGGCCTTTCCAGTTGTTGCAGATGTCTTGTGAGGTACATACCAAATGGGGCATTTTACTCTCTAATGGGTCTAATGAGTGATGAGTACAGTAGGACAATGACCTCCTTTTTTCTGGATGAAAAGGCCTTAGTGATGAGGTGTGCCACAGAGAAGGATTTCCCGAATGTTGTGGCAACGTGGCTATTGAAGGTGAGACCACTGTCCACCTGTGTCCCTAAGTCCCTTATCACACTTTCAGTGTTTAGTGTACTGCCACTTATGTGGTAATTCATGGGTACATGGTTTTTCCCAAAGGGGATAACTATACATTTCTTGGAATTGAGCTTGTGCCCATGGCTCTAGCACCAAGCATCTGTTTATGTAAGGCCCTTTTGTAGAATATCCGCATCATCTGGGGATTCAATAATGGCTCCCAGTTTGCAGTCATCTGCGAACTTTGTTAGCCAGTGTCCCTTAGTTTTGGCCTGTACTTCAGAGAAGTAGATGCCTTTGGTTGAGAGGGTGGCCTAATGATTAAGGTGTTTGCCTTACAAACATAAGGTGCAGGGTTTGAGTCTCACAAGGGATAATTGGCTAGGCTTAAAATGGCTTGCAAGGGCAGTTCACCAAGTACTAACCTATGAACCAAACAAGAGCAGTCCCAGGACTGAACCCTGAGGTACTCCACTTGTCACTTGACTGGAGCTAGATTTGGAGTCAGCTACTTTTACAGTGTGGGTTCTGTCAGTAAGCAAGTTGGCAACCCATCGAGTGACATAGGGATTAATGCCCATCTTAGTAAGTTTATCTATGACTCCAAAGTGGGAGATGGTGTTGAAGGCCTTGGTGAGGTCCAGATAGGCTGTGTGGATTGCCTTACCCTCATCCACAGCTCTGGAGACTGATTTGAAAACGTCAATCAGGTTGAGTAGACAAGATTGGCCCTTTACAAAACCAAACTGAGTGGGGTCCAGTGTTTAAAGGTTGCCAATATGTTTGTTTATAAGTTCCATGATGATGCGTTCCATGGCTTTGCAGATCAGGCTCATCAGACTGATGGGACGATAGTTCCCGGGATCCAAGGTGGATCCCCCCTTGTGGAGTGGGATAACTGTAGCTGTGCTCCATTCATTTGGCATGAAGCCTAAGGTGAGGCTATGATTAAACATGGCACTTAGGTGAGGTGCCAGTTCATTTTGTAGTGCATGTAGTACACAGCCCGGGATGTCATCTGGTTCCATGGATGCTGTATTCTTAGCTTTGGAGAGTGTGTTTTTTTAACTGTGTGGCTGTGGTTACCAGAATTTGATAATCTTTTGGTATTGAGAAGGGCCCTTTAGGGGGTGAGAAGGGGGTAAAGTTAGCACTGAATCGATCTGCCAGGATATTGGCAGTATCCTTGGGATCAGTGTATTTAATGCCATTCTGTTGTATCTCAGAGCAGATCTGAGCATTGCCATTTAGATTTTTGATATAACTATAGAATGCCTTGTGGTTGTCCTTGGAATCTTTGGCAATTTTGTTTTCATAACTAGCTTTGGAGGATTGTACAAGGAATCTCAGCTTCTTACTGAGGCTGGTAAGGGAGTTTTTTGCATCCTGGGATTTTCCTCTTTTCTACAACAGTTTCTTCCTTCTGGTGTATAGTTTGTTTATGGCAGGGGACCACCATATTGGTTTCCTTTTTTTGAAGGAGAGTGTCTTTGTTCTATTTAGAATGGCATGATTCATGCACGAGTTGATGCATGCGTATAGTGCCATAGTGTAGAATTCAGCAGTTGAACTTTCAGTTCTCATACGGCGTCATGAAGTTTGTCACTTCTGACTTGAGTAGCATGAAGTTCGCTTTTGAGAATTTTTTTATGGAGGTTTCCCTACTGGGGGGTGGGGGTGGGATGTGGACGTCAATGGTGATTAGCATATGGTCAGATCTGACCAATGAGGGGGTAACCACTGGTGTGGAGCATTGATCTCCCTTGTTGTTAATGACCAGGCCTAGGATATTTGGTCCCCTGATGGGACTATGGATTAGTTGATCCAGGGCATTAGAATTTATGAATTTCAAGAACCATTGGGCAAAGGTGTTGGTATGCAAGCAGTTTTCCCAATTAATGGCAGGGTAGTTGAAATCAGCCAGTATTAGGGTGTTTGGTTGTATCTTAATATTTTCCAGTAAGTTTAGAAAGGTGTAGTGAGAATCTTGAGGCATGGTGGGGGATCTGTACCAAGCTACAATTTGGATTGCAGTCTTACCTAGTGTTAGTTGCACTTGTCGAATTTCAGATGCATTGTGTTGGGCAACTAGCCTGAAGGTGTGAATATCCTTGGTAAATATGGACACTCCTCCGCCTTTAGTGTTTTGGTCCTGGTTTGGTGACCGAAAAGTGTGGTAAAAGTTGTAGCCTGCTATTGCAGGGTGCTCTCTGGAGCCTTGAACCAGGTCTCACTTACTGCACAGATATCAATGTTCTCCATTTTTAGGAGTGCCTTGAGAGAGTGCATTTTGAGGTTTAGACTTCTAGCATTGATTAGCATTCCCTTCAGATTTTGCATGCTTATACCTGTTATGGTGATGGTTTTGTCCTTTGAGCCTTGCCTAAAAAAGGCATTATATGAGTGGCAAGAGCCTTAGCCAGTAACCTTAATCCCAGGTGTGACAGGTGCAGACCATCTCTGGCAAAGCATCATGGTTTGTCAATCATGTCATCCCAGGCAGACAGATACTGGATCCCCTTTGAATGACACCAGAAACTTAGCCAATTGTTGAAGTCAATTATTTTGTCCTTATACTGTAGTATCATTCTGGGCGAAGGCAGGATGCTACTGCACTAGGAACATACTTGCCTGGGCCACCTGATCTTCCTAGATATACTACATTCACTTGCTCCTACCAGAAAAATCTGAGTAAAAGCTAACTTTGTCCCTGGCTCACCAAATATACCTGTACTATTATGTGCAACAGAGATAGTGCCTGGAAAGTCTGGATCAAAAACAAATCTCCTTCCCTACTTCAAATATACAAACAGCACCAAAACCTCTCAAAAAATTAGTTAACAATGATAAGAAGAATTTCTTCTGCCCCACCCAATCAAACCTGCAGAATAATCTAAAACAATTCTGGACAACCATTAATAAACTTATGTATCCTGGTAACCCCACTACACCCAACCCCTTTCCCCATAACATCACTACTGAAACTGCCACTCTTAATAATTACGTCATCGACACTGTCCAAAAGCTAACTCATAATATCATCACTTCATCTTCCCTTCCATCTCCCAACAAAACATCTTTCAACAGCCTCTTATTTAAAGCGATTCCTACTGCTTACATCAAATTTCTCCTGCTCAGACTGAAACTTTGTTCCCCCTCTGCTGATAGACTTCCTTCTTACTTTCTCGAAATTGCTGCTGAATCTATTGCCTATCCTGTCTCCATACTTATTAACAGATCCATTAATGAAGCCTATGTCCGTGATGTATGGAAATCCTTCTACACTATCCCATCACAGAAAGGCGGTAACTCCACTGACCCTTCTAACTTCAGGCCCATTGCCATTCTGTCCCCCATCTCCAAACTTCTTGAGAAATGCATACATACTCAGTTACTCAAACATCTGTTACACAGCAACCTGCTTACCTGCTTACCCCACCGAACATGGTTTCATGCCCCACCACAGTACTTCCACTGCGTTATTCTCTTTCACCCATACAGTAGCCGAGGCCCATGATGACAACGTGCTTATTTCCTGCTAATTCCTAAATCTATCAAAGGCTTTTGATACTGTTTCTCACTCTAAACTTCTAAACAAACTCTCAGACCACAACCTCTCCAGCTCCACAGTTAATCGGTCCTCCAGCTGTCTCTCAAACAGGCAACAATCTGTTCATTGGCAAACTGTCTTCTCTCCCTTCTGTCATGTCAACACTTGAGTTCCTCAAGGATCAATCCTTGGTCCCTTTCTTCACAATATCTTTACAAACTACATTATGCCTGCAAAGTCTCTACTCTGTTACAATATGCCAATGCTTCCACACTTATCTCCTCTGCCCACAGTATTCCTGAGATTTTAACACTCAATCAGGACACATTCTCAGCTGTAGAAACATGCCTCTCTAATAATCAGCTTGTACTCAATCCAAACAAAACAAAACTCCTTTTATTTTTTCCTCAAACACTGGAACTACACAAATTCTCCTCTGTGATCACCTCCCTCAATAATACCACCATTAAAGTTGAACCTCATATTAAACTACGTGGTATCATAATTGATGATTAATTAAAGTTTGACCTACACATCCAACAATGCATAAAAAAAAGAAACACCAGAAATTTGGCCTACTTTTCAGAAATAAATTCCTCACATCTACTCTAAAATGACTGAGGCTCTATCAGTCCTCTTACCTATCTTACTCTATGCTGGTCTATCCTCACTAACATTCAGTCTACTCTTTTGTCCAAACTCAACCAAATGTACAACAAAATAGCTAGATTCGACACTAATCTTCCTTATAACTCTCACCACTGCCTTTCTCTCAAAAAGCATCACTGGCCTGAATTCTCTCATCAACTATTGCTTCCTTAACTACAGATCACACATTCTATTCTTTGCAATCCCTCCTCCTGCCCTTCCCTCTCCAAGTTTGTGTTACTACATCCCCCTTCGACATCTCCGATCAGTTGATAAACATCTTCTTGACATCTATAAACCCCCCAAAAAAAACATTGGAAAGTCCCTTTACAAGTACTCTGTAACACATGCATGGAACCCACTTCTCTCTTACATAAGAAATATCTCTCAACAGCACCAGTTTAAAATAGAGTTAAAATACTACCGCTTAAATATCTGGTCCTGCCCATGCTAAGCTCCAACTTGATAGCTCTGTAGTTTTACCTCCCCTGTATTTGTATCACTTCTCTTCAAATCCATTAGAATTGTTTTCCATCTATTTCTCTTACTGTGTCTCCTCATTTCTCTCCTTCACTTTCTGACATCTTACTTTGTTTTTACACCCCTGACATCATACAGGTGTATCCTTTACTTCAATATTATACCTTCTCAACCACTATATCCCTGCTATGTCTTCTTCCTAGTTTTACTTTTATTTTATAACTTATATTACCTCTTCATACATTGTATACAATTGTAGTGGGAATTTTTACCATGTAACACTTAAGGTAATGGCTTTAGCATGTATAATGAGTCTTGTCTCCTTAGGTTTTTGGGAACTGTACTTGTCTTCATTATGTCTATTGTATTCTTTCAATTTTTTTATATGTCTATTGTTTTTTTTAAATGTCTGTAAGTTTATGGAGCTTTTCTCCTCTGGTCTCCACTATGGGCCTTTGTCTCAGCTGGACCAAACCTGTTAACAAATGTCAAATAAATAAAATAAATAAATAAGATGTTAATTTGAGAAGTCTCTGAATGAGACAGAGCATTCTGCATTCTGTCTTGGACATGACAAGAACCATTCACCACACATCTACCTTTCTCTACATGAAGTAAGTTTCTAGGGTATAATAACTCTCTTAGATATAGTCAGGAATATAACAAAGCTTAGTTTAGATATTTTTCTTTATTTATCGAGACTGTCCTGCAATGTTATTTTAAATCTTTCCCATGATTTTGAACTCTGATGTCACTGTGAGTATATATATTTAGTACTGACTTGTTCTTTTATTATTAAATATATTTAAACCTTTCATTGCAGCTGATCTGTGTAGAGATAGGAGTTTTGAGAGTACTTGTATGTTTATTTAGTGACACGGTGTGGGCCACTCCTAACAGCCTTTTCTTGGTCAAACTACCATTTGTATTAATATTAATATTGCACAGTAAGACTGGATGCCCTTTAAGGGCCTTAAAGTAGCTGACAAGGAGTGACTGGTGCATGTGATAACTACCTTATAGTCTGGGAAGAAGGGGGCATAGCTATTAACCTGTGCCAGCCTTTCCCAAGTGTGTGTGTGTGTGTGTGTGTGTGTGTGTGTGTGTGTGTGTGTGTGTGTGTGTAAGTAAATCAAATCTCAAATAGTGTCTGTCAGCTAACTGGGCAGGGAAATGAAGCACTGGTTGGACAAAGAGAGTGTTAGATGTCTAGGCTTGGTCACACAGCTCAGATCTCAACTATATAGCTGTGCTAGTGGAGAGTCATATTGGGGATCTGGAGAAAGAGGGAGGGAGAAACCAGCCCTGGGCTGACTGTGATCTTTGTGTTCTCTTAAGGGAAATTACACTTGATGCAGAGAGCTTCATTTGGAAATGTTTGTGTACCTGTCATCCTCTCAGTGTACATCCCCCACTGTTACCAGTGATGAGGATTGAGGCTGCTTGATTACTGGTCTAATCATGAGTCGTCACAATGGATATGACAGCAGTGAGTTGAAATACAGTTTTGGGCTATTTATGAACATATTCATTCACTTGACCTTAAGCAATATCTATGGTGTAAAGTCATGCATGAGGCTGCAACTGATGGCAGAGGGTTTAATTCTTGGCAGAGGGTATAAGTTTCAATTGTCCCTGATTTTTCCTTCATATTTATGGTATTTTCCTCATAAAATGTGTGACTTTCTCTGGTACCATCCTGGGACCTCTCCTGTTTTGTATCTACTTCTCTGAAGTACAGGCTAACACAGAAGGCCTCTGGCTAATGAATTTCTCAGATGACTGCAAACTAGGAGCCATAGTCAAGTTCCCAAATGATGTGGACATCCTACAGAAGGGTCTTGCTGAGACAGATGCCTGGTGTCAGAGCCATGGCCTCAAGCGCAATGTCAAAACGTGCAGTGTCATCCCCTTTGGTAAAAACTCTGTACCCATGAAGTACCACATAGACAGCAATCTACTTAACACCGAATGTTTGACAAGAGACCTTGTGACCCAGGTGGACAGTAGCCTCTCCTTTGATAGTCACATTGCCACAGTAGTCAGGAAGTCCTCCTACATGGCACACCTCATCATAAAAGGGGTTCTCATCCAGGAAGAAAGAGGTCATTGTTCCCCTCTACTCAACACTCATTAGACCCATTATAGAGTACAATTCCCCTTTTGGAATGTACCTCACAAGACATCTGCAGCAGTGGAAAGGCCACAGAAGTACCTCACAAGAGGATTACTGGCCTCAAAACAAATTCCCTACACTGACTGCCTCAAAAAACTCCATCTTTACTCCATAGCATATTTTCTACTCTGAGGTGATCTCTGCCTAACATATAAAGCTATGTCAAATCCAGAGCTGGTGGACATGCTACACCTAAATAAATCCCAATCCCTCAGAGCTACATGCTCTAGGGACCTAAACCTTGTCACCACAATAAACAGGACATGCTGGAGGGATATATTCCTGTCCCAGAGACTTCCCATACTCTGGAACAGGCTACCCATCCATGTCAAGCAAAGTTCTTTAGTAGCACTCTTCAAGAAAAATCTTGATGAGTGGATGGAAAATATGAAATACACCCCGGGGATCACTTCTGTGTCTCTGCTCGACAGTGGCACAGGAAAATAACTTTCTTGGGTGGCCAGGGAACCTTGTTGGCTAGGCTTAAATAGGCCCTTAGGCCAATAGCCTAGTACCTACCTATGAACCTATGAACCTATAAATCTATGAGCGTTGTAGATTCTAGTCACTAAATAAAGGGAAACGTGTTTTAGACTTCATACCCTTCAGAAAATTCTTAATAATGCAAAATATATTATGCTAACAACTTTTTAAATACATAAGACATTATTTAAAATCCTTTCATGAGTTTCAGTGCATGTCTCTGATTCCTGAGCTGAGAGATTGGGAGGGCATGGAGGGTGCAGTGGATTGTAATAACTTGTTCTCCCAGCAGTGAGATGAAACATACATCTCTGTCATTATTTAAAGTTCTGATTGTATAGAGTCATATAAGGCACTGTAAATTATGTATGTGTGCATGTGTGTGTGTGTGTGTATCTGACTTCATAAAACCTTGGTTCCTGTATCCTAGAGGAGTTTGGTGTGAAGCAATAAATTAGTTGCAGTAAATAGGAGCATCACCATATGTGACATACTGTTTTGGTATGATCCTATGTTTCCTTGTTTTGTTGAATGTTAACAGTGTGTTTATTATTTAGCTATAAATTAAATGGACAACATGAAGTCTACACATGTAATATTAGTCTAAGAATTATTTTTAAACTTAATTTGTTTAATTTGTTTTTTGCAGACATTCAAGTGTGAAATGCACTGCATTTAGCTTACAATAATTCGGGTGGCACTTACTGTGGATGAGTAAGGCTAAGAGCTGTTTATGAGTGGCTTCCTGTAATACAGGGTTTAATTACCTCAGCCTTTGTTTCCCTTTGGTGTGACTGTGACCAAGTCACTTTTCTAAACAATACTCATGAATTGCTCTGAAAAAGGACATGCATCCAGTGGGCAATCCCAGGCTGTTAGCAAATGCATTACACATTTATCTTTAAAATTCTTGCATTATTCATATAGCTGCTAATTAATACTTCATTATATGAAACATTAAACTGAGGCCAAATGTGCATGAGTTGGTGGTAGCTCAGATGGATGTAAAAGATATCAGTACCCTTACTGAAAAGAGTAGAGGTCCTTTATTTCACATAAAATCGTTCTATAAACAAAAATTACATTATTCCACGCAATTAAATATTTTGCCTCATTTTTAGTCAAAAATACTTTTTATACAATTAAAATAAATAAATATATAATTTATTTACTTCTTTAACCTCCCCATTTTTTACCACAACCATTTTATCTTTTTACATATTTCAAATTTATCCCGATTGTTATTACATAACTGTTCATTTGCTCTTGCTAATCATATGTGATATACTATTGCCGTGTGTATCATATATTTTCTTTCTCACCATATGCTATGCACTTTCTTAATTCTATTGCTTTGTATTTCATTTCTTCCTTTACTGCTAGTTTTCTAATCAGTAGTCTCCACACGAAAATTTGTCATTTTCCCAAACTTTTAAATCTTTTTCTTCTTTTCAATAGGTTCTCTTATCTTATTTCAACTCTTTCTGTGAATCCATATAAAAAATTCCTATCATCGCAGTTTATACCATACCTTCCTATTCAGCTGTACTTCATTTATATTCATTTTCCATTCTAATAGTATCCTTTTCCATTCATTTTATTCTACTTTCCATTTCTTTTATTGTCTTTGTGCCACAAATATTTGTATTTATTTTCATGGATAAAAAATGGATTCTTTTTTTCATTTAAACCTCCTCCTTCTTCATATAGTATCCCTCTTTTTATCAGAATTAATCTTGATCATCAGAAGAAACAAAAATCATCTGTAAGATTTATTTTTCAGTTTCCTGAGGACAAACCATAATTAAACCTAGATGACCTCCTTTCCTAATATATAATTATTAATTAACAATACTTTATTTTTTTAATTATAATTACTTTCCATACATTACATGTTTCTTATAATTGTCTAATATTATTTTCCCATTACTGTTTCATATCTCTATAACGTCCAAAATGTTTTCTTAAAATCTCAAAAAAAAAAAAAAAACTGAATACAAGGCACCAAAAAATCACCAGTAACAAAATCCAAACAAGCGACCTAGAAAGATAGAAAACAGCAGTTCACAGCTTCAATGCAATATTTTAATAATAAATATTTTTTTTTAATTATAATTACTTTCCATACATTACATGTTTCTTATAATTGTCTAATATTATTTTCCCATTACTGTTTCATATCTCTATAACTTCCAAAATGTTTTCTTAAAATCTCAAAAAAAAAAAATAAATAAAAAACGGAATACAAGGCACCAAAAAATCACCAGTAACAAAATCCAAACAAGCGACCTAGAAAGATGGAAAACAGCAGTCCACAGCTTCAATGCAATATTTTAATAATAAATAAAATTTCATTGCTAAGGCTAGAAAATGGATATAATGGCATATTAAGGTCACAAGAGGGAGCGCTTTGCTAGCATTTCACCAGCTTGTAAAATATATGTGCACATTAATATATTTTTTAACCATGCATTTTAGGTTTCATGCAAAACATTTTTATAACTGTTGAAACATTGTTTTAACAAGAGAAATGTATGTTTTTGCAGATGCACATTTGGGGTGTATTTTGCCAGTATGTTTTTCATGAAAGTCTTTAAATGGCCTTTTAACAGCATTTTAACGTGTTTTATTTTAATTGATTATATTACTAATTTTACTATTTTAATTGAATAATGATAGGGGTAGAAAAGTTGGGTTAAATTTTATTGTCTGCATCTGATAAAGTCTGTGCACTAGGGATGAAAATGCAGTGTTATTTGTGAGGGATTTATGTGTTGGTGTTTTTATTATTAAAATGTTGGGATTGAAGTTGTGGACTGCTGTTTTCCATTTTTCCTGGGCACTTGTTTGGATTTTCTTAAAATCTAAATATTTTTTACATTTAAAATAAATTAATTCTTGTTTACAATTTCTTCAAAATCTATACTCTTGTTTCTATTCATTTTAAACCTATATAATCTGTCGTTTTTTGCATTTAAGTTACATGTAACACATTGCATTTAAGTAACCTGGCACTTGATCACTAAACCAATTATATAAGTCAGCACTAAAAAAATTAAAAGCACTACACCCTCACAAACTCCCCTTGAGTACCTTGTTCCCCATTGGCCCTTTTTTTCAATTATAAAGGAATTCCCAATACTATTCTAGCATGTCCAAAGGTCAGTTGTCAATCTCCTCACCAGTCCAGCTGGTGAATCTGGGAATCTTGAGGCAATGTTACAACTGCCTAATGTACACAGACAACCCTCTCCTCCTCCCAACAAATTCCAACACATGTGAGAGATGCAACCATATAGCCAAACTGGAGGCTAAGCTCTCTCAACTCAGTACTGGCGTAACCAGTCAGGAGGAAAAGGAAACCACACTCACTACAATTCCAGTCTCACATAGACCTACCATGATAGCAAACCAAACACACAAACACACAAAAACATACTCAGAGGCTCTAAATAAAAATCTGCCTAAGCAGCAGAGACCTCCAAAGCAGACACCCATGCAACCGCTACCCTAAAACAAAACACATGCAACACATAGCTCACAAAGCCAGTGTGCCGAACAGTCACAGCCCTTAAGGCTAAACAACACACCTGATACACTTGAAATAGGTGACTCTATCATCAGGCACACTGACGTCCCGCTCACCAGGCTGAACAAGGAGAAGGTCATGGTGAGCTGCCTGTAGGGCACTAGGATCTGCCATATAACACAAGCACTCAGGTCACTCCAAGGCAGTACAAATATGACTCAGTCATTGTCCATGCTGGTGTGAATGACCTGAGACGTACCTTCCTGGACTACATGAAAAGAGACATAGAGGAGCTCTCTGAGCATGTAGCCCAGGCAGGTATGACCCTAACCTTGAGTAGCATCTTACCCTCACCAAGAGTGATGCCACAATATGAAGACAAGATGATCAATTTCAACAATTGGCTTAAGTATTGGTGTCATTCAAAGGGGATCCAGTGCCTGTTAGCCTGGGATGACACGCTCGACAAGCCACAATGCTTCACTAGGGATGGCTTACACCTGTCACCCCTGGGCTTTCGGATATTGGCAAAGGCTCTTGCTACCCCCATAGTGCCTTTTTTAGGCAAGGCTCAAAAGACAAACCCACCTCCATAGGTATCACAAGGGATAAGAAACTAAGAGTAATGCTACTCAACGCCAGAAGTCTAAACCTCAAGATGCATGCACTCGAAACTCTCCTTAGCATGGAGAACATCAGTATCTGTGCAGTAACAGAAACCTGGTTCAAGGCTCCTGAGAGCACACCAGCACTATCAGGTTATACCTCATACCATGCTTTTCGGCCCCAAAACTTGGACCAAATCAGAAAAGGAGGGGAAGTATCAATATCCACACCTCCAGGTTGGTGACACAGCACAAAGCATGGGAGACTATCCATGTGCAACTAACAGCGGGTAAAACTGCCTTCCAGTTTATAGCCTGCTACAGACCACCCTCGCAAACCCAGGAACCCCACTCGGCCTTCCTGAGAACACTGGAAAATATGAAGGTCTCTCCAAACACCATTATATTGGGTGACTTCAACTACCCAAACATAGACTGGGAGCATTACTCTAGCTCCAACACCCTAGCTCAAATGTTCCTAGAATTTATAAACTCAAATGCTGTGGAACAACTTGTTACCACTCCCACAAGAGGCGAAAACATACTGGACCTGATCATCACCAACATGGGGACTCTATGCTCCAGACCAGAAGTGTATCCCTCACTGGTAAGCTCAGACCATAAACTAATCTCACTGGATATTCACATCCCGACCCCACTCCCTTCCCAGAAAACCACAGTGAAAAACTTCTCTAAAACAAATTTCACACTCCTCAAAGGTCAGGTGGAATCCTTCAAAGCCCTCGGGCCTGTGGAAAATACGGCCCAGACCACAGAATCCTTTATAAACGCATTCCATGAACACCTTCAGGAATGCATGGATCATGCAATCCCAAATAAAACCAAGACCCAAACCTCCAAAGGCAGACGTCCTGTCTGGTGGACCTCAGCCATAAACAAACTATACAATAGAAGGAGGAAGCTACTACATGATACATCAAAATCCCAAAAAGGGAAGGCATCTCTGATCAGTGTTAGCAAAAACTATGGGCACTCATAAAATCATCTAAGGGCAGCCTTGGGAGAACAATTGCACAGGACACTAAGGATAATCACAAGGCTTTATTTAGTTATGTTAGGAACCTGGGTGGGAATTCACAGATATGCTCAGAGTTAGTCCTAAATGACAAAAAATACACCAAACCCACAGACATTGCCAACATGCTAGCTGACAGGTTCAGCGCAAACTTCTCCCCCCCCCTCCCCACCAAAAGGGCAAATATCTATCCCAGCAGAGTGCTACCCCCATGACATCTCAGATGCTCAGGTAAGAGCCGCCCTCTCCAAAGCAAAAAACACAGCATCAATGGGACCAGATGGTGTCCCGGGCTGCGTCCTACCTGAACTCCAAAAAACAGTAAACCCAAACATAAAACTACTGTTCAATCTCTGCCTTACCACAGGATATGTACCCAAAGAGTGGCGTACAGCAACAGTGGTCCCTCTCCACAAAGGTGGTGCCTCAATGGATCCTGGAAACTATCACCCTATAAGCCTGACTAGCTTGGTCTGCAAAGCTATGGAAAGGATTATCATGGACCTCATAAATAAAGATATTGTGGACCTGTAGACACTGGATCCTACCCAGTTCGGCTTTGTTAAGGGCAGATCCTGCCTCTTAAACCTGGTTGATTTCTTTGAAACAGTCACCAAGGCCATTGATGAGGGGAAAGTGGTCCACACAGCCTACCTGGACCTCGCAAAAGCCTTCGATACAATACCCCACTTGGGCATTATAGATAAGCTCACCAGCTTAAATATAAACCTCTATGTCACTAGATGGGTTGCAAACTGGCTCAAGGACAGAACCCACATGGTTAGAATTGCTGGAGCCATGTCAGACTCCAAACCAGTTACAAGTGGCGTCCCACAAGGCTCTGTCCTGGGACCTCTCTTGTTCGGTATATATTTCTCAGAGGTACAGGCCAACACGGAAAGACTGTGGCTGACCAAGTTCGCAGATGACTGCAAACTGGGCACCATAATCGACTCTCCAGCCAGCACAAGCATCCTCCAAAAGGGCCTCATAGAAAGAGACAACTGGTGCCAGAACCATGGCCTCAAGCTAAATGCCAAAAAGTGTATAGTCATCCCCTTTGGCAAAAACAAAGTGCCCACAAATTACCACATAGGTGGTAATCCATTAAGTACGGAAGAAGTAATTAGGGACCTGGGGACCCAAGTTGATAGCAATCTCTCATTTGACAACCACGTGGCCAAAGTGGTTAGAAAAACATTTTATATAGCCCACCTAATCATGAAGGGATTCACATCTAGATCAGGGGAGGTCATCATGCCTCTTTACTCATCCCTCATCAGGCCCATAATTGAGTACAATGCCCCTTTTGGGATGTACCTTACCAGACACCTGCAGCAACTGGAAAGAGCCCAAAAGTACCTCACCAAGAGGATCAAAGGGCTCAAACAGATGCCATATGCTGCCCGGTTAAAGAAACTCCAGCTCTACTCAGTGGCATACCGCCTGCTCAGAGGCGATCTGTGCCTGATGTATAAAGCCATGTCCAACCCGGAATTAATGAACATGCTGCACCTCAGAAAATCCAAATCCCGTCGAGCTACGCGCTTGAGAGACTTGAACCTCAGCACTGAAATAAATAGGACATGCTGGAGGGACAGATTCATAACCCACAGGCTCCCTTCACTCTGGAATAAAATCCCAGTCCAGGTTAGGCAGAGTCCCTCATTGACTCTCTTCAAGAGGAATCTTGATGAGTGGATGGGAGATCGTAGGTTTACCCCGGGTATCACTTCTGTGTCACTGTTAGACAGAGGCACAGTATGCTAACCTCGAAAAAGGACATAGCAAAATTAATTTAAAATGGGTGGCGAAAGCCAAACACACTCTGGCTAGGCTTATAAATGCCCTAGGGCAGATAGCCTAGTATGAACCTATGAACCTATGAACCTATAATCTAAATACATTTCTGATTTTCTTCCATAATTCTTTAAAATTTGTAATCCAACCCATCCAACCCTTTTGATAAATTTTTATTAACTATTCTAAGAATTTTTTCTAATTCTTGTATCCTTTTTATTATTGTTTTAATATTTCATTTTCTTTATCTGAAAACCTTTCACATTCCCATACTTTCCCTTTCCATATTTTCTTTATATTTATATTTTTAAACTTAAGTACTTCACTTTCATCTCATTTTGTCTTCTGATATAATTACCTTACTTTTTTCATTTTTTCCATTACTTACTTTTGCCTCTTTACTTTCTTTCCCCAAAAAGGTGAAACCTCTTTTTCCCCTTGTATTAAATGTTGTTGCCCCTTTAACAAATGTTCATGTAATTCTTTTTCTTTTTCAAAAAAAAACTTTCCTTCTTATTATATTTTTCAAAATTCAAAGAAATTTCCTTTCCATGTTTTTGTATATATATTTTTAGTTTATTTGTTATACTCAATCCACCATCTTTTCATTCATATATCTTGTTGTATGCTGCTTCTTCCATAACTCTTTTATTTTTTCTTAGAGAACATTTCTAACATTCACATTATTTAACTTTATAGGCTCATCAATTAGTACTAAGCTAACTGCTCTTGCGAGCCATTTTAAGGTTAGCCAATTTTCCCTTGTGAGACTTGAACCCTGCACCTTGTGTTTGTAAGGCAAACACCTTAACCATTAGGCCACCCTCCCAACTCTTACCTTTGTCTATTTTAATACAGTCTGTTTTCACTTAATCTTGTCCATATCACCTCATGATCTGAAAAGCATGTCTTTATTATACTTCCTTCTAATTCTTTCAAAATCTCTGAAAAAAAGCAGATGATCAATTTCTGTTGCTCTTAAAACATGTCTTTATACATATATCCATTACTGATAATCTTTCTATCATGACAATTGTATAGTTTACGATTTTAATATCATCTATCTTTCATATTAGCATAAATCTAGAAAATCTCTCCATTTCCAAATTCCAAAGTATATTATTTCTTGATAATATTAAAAATTGCTTTCTCTTATCATTAGTTGCAAATCTAATATCCGTTAGTGTTATGAAATCTTCATCCTGTTTCTCAAATCATTGATATACAATTAAGCTTTTCACATCACTAGCAGTACTCTTTACATTTAATGGGATAAACTTATAGTCATCTGTTTGCTTTTTTCTTTCTTTTATATCTATAGAATTTTACTTCTTATACAGACCATCTAGCATTTTTTTCTTCACTTTCTCCACTACCTTCTTTTTTATTTGACATAAACTATATTTGTTTCTCTTCATTCTGTAAACAAGACACTCCTGTGGATTTAATAAATTCTGTATAGGCATAGTGTAAAGTCTACACGGAAGATACAGTGGCCATGTATGCAGATCTCCCTTGGTATTGTGCCTTGCATATTAATGAAGGTGTGTTACTAAGGGAGAGCCATGTAACACAGTTAGTGAATCAGTGTACGGAGTGTGTTTCTGTGTTCAGAGATGAGTACACACCCCAAGCACTGTCAAAGTGCCGGATATCAATGTATGGCTATGTAATAGGTTCATAAGTGTGTACTAGGCTAATGGATCTGGGGCCTTTACAAGAGTAGCCATAGGATTACCCTGGCATCGTGCCACCGAGTTCCCAGTGCATCTGTTGAGTAGCACCACTGGAGTTATCCCCGGGGAGAGTTTTCTATTTCCCATCCACTCATCAAGATTTCTTTTGAAGAGAGTCAGCGAGGTGCTCTGCTTGACATGTATGGGAAATCGATTCCATAGCATGGGCAGTTTCTGGGTTATGAACCAGTACCTCCAGAATGTAGCACTGATCAAAATTAATTGATATGAGGTCATTTCCTGTATTGTCAGTATTTAAGGAACTGGGTTTGTTATGTAAGTGTTTCTGAAGAAGTTCACGCATTAAATTTGTGGATGAAAGCGCTAATACACTTGTTTTTCTTTTGGTCTCCTGGTTCACTCACCAGTTCTAGTTTTTATCAGTTTCTATCAGTGTTTCATTTATTGATTGTGGTAATGAGATTGAGGTCTCTGGAGTGTGTGCTGTGGAGGGATTGGGATTTCTTTAGATGTAGCATTTCTAACAGAGCTGGGTCAGAGATGGCTTTGTAAGTCAAGCAGAGATTGCCTCTAAGTAGGCAATATGAGACAGAATAGTTGGGAGTTTTTTGACTCTGTCCATATAGGACAAGTGTTTAAGGCCTAGGATCCTCTTTGCAAGGTACTTTTGTGGCCTCAACATTTGTTGCAGGTGTCTAGTGAGGTACATGCCAAATGGGGCATTGTACTCGATGATGTGACCTAATGAGAGAAGAGTTGAGGGAGACAATGACCTCTTTCTTCCTGGATGAAAAACCCTTAGTAATGAGATGTGCCACATAGAAAGACTTGCTGACCACAGTGGCAATGTGGTGATCAAAAGAGAGGTTGCTGTCAACCTGTGATCCCAGATCTCTTATAACGCCTTCTGCTCTCGGTGGACTACCATGAATGTGGTAATTCATGGAAGCCAGGTTTTTCTCAAAGGGGATAACAACACATTTTTTGGCATTGAACTTAAGGCCATGGTTCTGACACCAGTCATTGGTCTCAGTGAGGCCATTCTGTAGAACTGAACATCACTTTGTGAGTTAATAATAGCTCCCAACTTGCAATCGTCTGTGAACTTTGTCATCTAGAGTCCATTTATGTTGGCCTGGACTTCAGAGAAGTAGATAGCAAACAGGAGAGGACCCAGGACTGAACCATGTTGGACTCCACTTGTGACTAGTCAGCAGTCTGACTTGGAGTCAGCTACTTTCACAGTGTGAGTTCTATCTGTGACCCAGTTTGCAACCCCCCTAGTAATATAGGGCTTGATGCCTAGCTTAGTGAATTTTTCTATGATTCCTGAGTGGGGAATGGTATCAAAGGCCTTGACCAGATCAAGGTAGGCTGTATGAACCACCTTGCCTTCATCCACAGCTCTGGTAACTGAATCAAAGAAGTTGACCAAGTTGAGCAGGCATGATCTACCCTTCACAAAATCAATATTTGTGGGATCCAGAGTTTGGAGATTCCCCATATCCTTGTTTATTAGGTCCATGATGATGCATTCCATAGCTTTGCATATCAGACTCATCAAGCTAATGGGGCAATAGTTCTCAGGGTCTGCAGTAGCTCCTCCTTTGTGGAGATGGATAACTATAGCAGTGCACCATTTGGGTGGGACAAAGCTTGAGATGAGGCAGTGATTGAAAAGACCACACAGGTGAGGTGCAGTTCACTCTGTAGTTCATGTAGAACACAGCCAGGGATATTGTCAGGTCCCATAGAAGCTGTATTCTTTGACCTTGGACAGTGCTGTTTTAACCTGTGCAGCAGTAATACTGGGTGCTTGGCAATCTACTGGTATTGTGATTGGTCCTTTGGGAGAGAGAAGAGGAAACTTGGCACTGAATCTGTCAGCCAGTATATTGGCAATATCTGTTGGCTTGGTATAGGAGGTACTATTGTGCAGTACCTCAGAGCAAATCTGTGTATTGCCGTGGAGATTCTTTACATAACTACAGAAGGCCTTGTGGTTGTCTTTACTGCCTGCTGCAATTCTCTTTTCATAACTAGCTTTAGAGGACTTGATGAGGGATCTCAAGTTTTTCTTGAGGCTGATAAGGGAGTTTTTCCAGTCTTGGGATTTCAACTTATTCCACATCAGTTTCCTCCTTCTGTTCTAGAGTTTATTTATGGCAGGGGACCACCAGATTGGCTTCCTTTTTCTGGAGGAAAGTATCCTGGTTCTACTGGGTATGGTGCCATTGTTACAGGTTAATATGTGCGTATCTCAACATGTACAGTAGGAACGGTGATACTGCCCACATTGCTGACATTCTGAGTATGTGTGCACAAGTGTGTGTTACAAACAACCCCCCCACCCCCCAATGCAGATTGACCTGACATCCATGTACTGGTATGCACAGGCTGCCACAATGACTGATACAATATTACAGTGATGAGCACAGGAGGCTTACCTGGATGCTCCTCTGCTGTGGAAGCTGTGCCACCCACCTCCATGTTGTATGGGGTGATGGATGCTTGGGAGCTGGTGGTTGATCCCAGGTGTGTCAGAAATTCCTCTGTGGCCAAGAGTGGTTATTCTGCTGCAGGCCCTCCACCAGTGACAGCACAGTCCCTGGCCACAGCAGCTGCCCTTTAGCGTGCAGCATTTATCATGTCTTTTACCTAGTGTCAGACCTGCTTGTTGCTTCTTTCCTGTAGCCCTACTTATTTTACTGATGAGAAGAGGTCAACCCACAGTGCAGCACGTTGATCACAATTCTGGCAACTCCTGGACAACAGTATGCTGTATACGAACACGATACCAAAATGGAGAGAGGGTGGGAAACAATATGATACACTCCTTGGCAGGAACTCAGAACAAAAAACCCAACAGATGCTTAATAAATGTAGACAATTTCCAGTTAATACCTCACCCACAATGAAACTAGCTAGAAAAATATGCAACAGACAATAAAAGTGCTATAAATAACTCATAAAAGTAAGCAAAAAACAGGATACGTAATGTTATATATTACAGATCCGAGTTTGCTCAGTGCCCTTCCTCCGATTAGCTCAGCATGTCTCAATGTGTCTGCTGTAGGGCAGAAGTCATTCTATGTTGTACAACTTATATGCAGAGGTGTGGATCTAGATCCAAACATGACATCTTTCCACTGTACTCTACTCTCATAAGACAATCATTGAGTACAGCGCCCCCTTCAGTATGTACCTGGCCTGACATATGCAACAACTGGTTCAACCTTAGAAATTTTTCCTAACAAGAACACATGGTGTGGAAAACAAGTTCTTTGTGGACTGTTCCAAAGCCTTTTATTTGGTGGTTTACAGGCTGCTGCAAAGTAACATATGCTTAGCCTAGAAAGTGTCCTCCAATTCAGCCCTGATAGACCTATTGCAAATTTAATAAAATAAGTATTATCAGGACCTCTAGATCCAGGGACTGAAATCTTGCCTGCAGCATAAATAGGACATGGTGGGGCAACAGCTTTTTGTCTCAGAGGCTCCCTTCTATGGAATAGGATGCCCATCCATGTAAAGCAGAGCTCTTCTATGCATTTATTCAAGTGAAACTTGAATCAGTGGATGGGGAGCCGTAAATATACCCCTGGTCTGGCATCTTTGTCTCCTTTAGAGAGAGGAAGCTTATAAATGCTTAGCTACCTATGCCCAAATACATATACCCCACAAAACCCTTGGGAGCCAGTACCTATTAAATTTTATTAGGAAGTGGCTACATTTAAAAATGCTTCCTTGGATTGATAGCCTGGTATTCAGTGATATTTGCTCAACCATATATTATTTTATTTTCCAGTTGTAAACTAAACATGAAAATGCCAAACAATACTGGGTCGAATGCAGAACTCTGAGAAGCTCCAGGGCTGATCATCTTCACATCTGAAAGAACATTTCCGATCTTCACCCTACAGTTTCTATCATCCAGCCAATTTTTATCCAGATTACAGCATAAATGTTTATATTATATTCCACCTTATTTGATAGCATTATTGAGTGCTGAACAGAAAGCCTTAGCTAAGTCCAGAAAATTCACATCCACAGCTACATAGCACCTACTGCTTCCTAAACAAGTTGACAGAAATAGTAATTAGCAAAACAAGAATGACCCAAAATAAACTAAAGTCTTTTGGCTTTTCCCAGTTAGTGGTTGTCACAGCAGAACTCCGGTCCACTAATGACTGGCAGTGGATTTTTGTGCTGCCAACCCAGCACTCACCCTTCAAAGAAGGTACACCCATTCACACACACACTTACCCACGTCTTTTAAACATCACTCAACCACAGGGAGGACAGACTAACTCCACACAGAAGGCGATCAAGCCGAGAATCGAACTAGAGAATCTCTTGCTGTTAGGCGACAATGCTAACCGCTACACCACCGCAGCCTTAACCCAGACCCAAAATAAACCTATGTTGATTTAAATCTTGCTTAGAGCTCATAAAATCAACAGTGTTTTGTAAAATGACCCTTTCAAAACATTTTCAACTCTGAATGAGTCTCCTGACATAACCACTGGAACTGCTAGGACCTATTTTTAGACACTAGGAACATACCCGGTAACAAGGGTTTTCTGAAAAAAATGCAGTAAACATAGGGTAATGTTCTTTATTATTGATCCTAGGAAAAAGTGCATTGATGCCATCTGGGTCTGTAGCAGTATTCAGTTTAAATCTTCTTCATATATTTCTCCAGAGTACAAAGACTCATTGCAGGACAATTTGCAGTTTATAAGTGACTTGGTTTTAGAAATATTAATGTACATTTTGAAATTATGCATATATTCATCATTGCTTGCAAACAGATATGTTCAGAAAAGTACATTGCATGTGTATGCAGACAGTGACAATGTATTTTTCGATGTCCCACCATGGCATTTCACACACTGTTCCCACTCAGTAGCAGGTAGGTCACTTATGAAAATATGAATACATGTGTGTGTGTCTTTTGGCCTTTCCCGTTTAGGGGTCACCACAGCAGAAGTCCAGTCCGCTAATGATTGGCAGTAGATTTTTACATGTCGAGTTGCCAGCCCTGACGCGCAGCCTTCAACGAAGGTACGCCCATTCACACATGCCTCCACACAGAAGACACTCTAGCTGAGACTCAAACAGGACAAAATCTTACTGTGAGGCGACAATGCTACCGCAGCACCACCACTGCAGTTGTTATGAAAATATGAATATAAATATGAAAATAAGAATAACACATGACACACAGTGCTTAATGTTTCCACTGCAGTGTATCCTGTGTTAACAATCTTAGCGGCATTTTGTTTCTTACACCTTGCTCTTTCATATGCAGCCTGGTTATTTATTTATTTATTATTTATTTATTTATTTATACTTTGTTACTGGCTAAGTAAACTGGGCCAGTGATCCTTTTCAGCCAAGACCCAGGCCACAATGACAACAACAATTTAAGTATGTACTTAGGAATACAAAGAAAAAAATACTGCCAATAAGGCACTTGACAAAGATTGCATGTACAATAAATACCCAAGGTGTGACACTGAATAAGTAAAGCATAAATCAATATTTACAAACTTAGTTAAGGAACGCCCCCAAAATAAAAATGTGTTGATGCCTTAAAGCTATAGACGTTAACAGGAAGTATATATAAAAAAAGGTACTGTAGGTCTGAATGATTTATATCTGTGCAAAAAAAAAATTGCTTGATTTGTATGCTGAACTGTTTTGTGAAGAAATGGGAACACTGCAGTGTTGAATCTGCCATCTTGGTGTATCGGAGTTATGGGTCCACGTTTTACAAAAGCAGACCACTACCATTTGCAACGAACAAAAGAGTAGGTAAAGTGCATAAAATGTTGGCCTGGCGGGGCTCGAAACAGGTGGTATCATTTGTCAAGTTAAGTATACTAACTGGATAGCTCTAAATGTTCCTGTTGCAAAAAGAGTGACAATGCCTTATGTATCTGTGGTGGTTTCAATCTGCCTTGTAACCAGACTGCAAGCACTGCGACATACCCTCTCTGTATAGAGCGGAACGGCCAATGACCATGTCGAGTTGGAACTGTAGTTTCTAAAATAGAACTGGCAGCTACTTATCGACAATATTACTTGATGAGAATTCTAAAAAATGTGACAATTAATATGTGTTTATTCTCATAAAACGGATCGTCATTTGGTGGGAGTTCAACACCATCTATTTTTCAAATAATAATGGAATGCTTATTCAAGGACCTGGGTGTTTTTTAATTTGGAAATTTCCCAATTTTACCAAAAACAGAATCTTTGGCAATTGCAATGACTCTTCATCTCTTTTCTTTCAACTTCAACCCCCCCCCCCCCCCCAGGGTAATTCCATTTCTCCACCTGAAACATACAAATACACTGGAATACACCTATACCCTACCACCCATCTTACCTCACAGCCATGTTGAGCATATAACCAGTAATGTTACTGTCTGAGCTTCAGCACTCTTACATATTTGCTAACTGCCACATTTCATCTGACTTATCTGATCATCTGATCAGTTGCTAAAAGTTTACTGATGTCCAAGCTTGAGTACATACTTCTAATAGTCTTAGGTATTTCCCAGAACAGTATCTTTCTACAAAAATCCCTAAATAGAATCTGCCATTTTATAACTGTAAGCAAACACACACACACACACACACACACACACACACACACACACACACACACACACACACACACACACACGCGCGCACACACACACACAGAAACACACACACACACAGGGACATCTTCAAGTGGGTTAGCTAGAGTAGCAGGAATTAGGATGATAGGGGAGGATAGGGTTAAATAGGAATGAAAGATGTTTGGGAGGAAATGAGGTATGGGCAGGGAGGGGCTTAAAGGAATTTAGGCAAGTGTTACTGGAGTAGGAGTCACAGTTTTGGCGTGAACTTGCTATGGCAAGGTACGCCCATGACAACCTGTAGGTATTCCAGGGAAAGGTAGGCCTTTGGGTACTGGTTAGTAGTCTGTGTCTATAACATATATACTATTATAAATTATATATATATATATATATATATATATATATATATATATATATTTTTTTTTTTTTTCCTCTTCTTGTAGAGTTTGGGTTTATTTGTGCTGCCCTTAGCTGTCTGGTTTCCACAATGGTCATGTTTCCCCTATCCCTTGTATACTGCATCTCCGTTCAGTTTTGGGCTTATAGCTTACAACATATCATTGGCTGTTTAATGACGGGATTTTTTTAGGGGTATTTAGGAAATGGTCAGATGGCTATACTGGAGTGTGAGCTGATGTTCCGTTGTGATGTTTTTGTGGCACAGGTTGCTTTGAAATAGTTGGTGGTGATAGTGGTTCTCCACCTCATCATTGTACTGCTTTGAGACAGCTCCACTGGCTTCAACTGCCCGACCTCCTAACCTACAATTAGCTCTGCCTCTGTCATTCTATCTATAACCTCCCCTATAAGTGGCCTGCCCTCAAAAACCTAGTACAACATCACTCAGCCAAAAGGCCTCTTAGATCATCAAGCAAACTACTACTAGAAGTCACCAACAGCTACAATAGCTTTGGAGATGCACTATATAGTAGTTCAGTGGCTAAAAAATGGAACTCTGTCCCCACTAGCATTCAAAACACATCATCCAAAGCCTCCTTTAATGACCTCATCAGGCAACATCTCAAGCAAAGTTGGCAGTGCCATGATTGCTCCCCAGGCTAGTGAAAACAGATAAGATACACATACTAAACCTAGAGTACTTGATAACAGTTTTCAATCTTACTCACAAACACTGGCTAATCTACAATGTATGTACTGTACTTGTATACTATGTATGTATTCTACTTAAGTTCCAAATTTCAGCTGTACACCACAAATCTATTAATTGCCTTTATTTTTAAAATTAATATTTTTTTGTTTGTTCTCTCCACTGTAACTGTTTATGTGCAACATACCACTGTAAAAACATGTCTCTTGTAATTTGTGTGTATACTGATCATGTGTAAATAACTAAATGTGTCTGTAATTTTTCTTTGTGGAGCTTTTCTCCCCGTGCCTCTGCTGAAAAAGGGCCTTTTTGGCTCAGTCAGACACCCCCGGTTAACAAATGTAAAATAAAATAAATGAAATAAATATTTGTTTTGTGGGGTATTCAGATGGAAGTTGACCTTTTAGCTGCAGAGCTTGGTCATTGGCTGTTTCCCTTCGCATCGTGGCTGGGCTGAAAAGCCATGCTGCTTGGCCTAGGTTGTCATCTGGCATAGGATTGATGGCTAGTCTTTTGGTGGTTCCTGCTGCATTTCCTCATGCTGGGCATTGTTTGCAGGTAAAGCAGTTTTAGCTCTACAGCAGCAATAGTTGTGCATGTGAGTAGCATGATGGGTAGTTCACCTGAGAGCAGAGTAATGGCCAATACACGTATGCATGTCTTCAAGATTTATTTACTTATTACATTTGTACCACAATGGTCTATCTGGGTAGATGAAGATAACAGGAGAACCAAGTGCGAAAAGTCATCAGCACTACTGCTATACCACCATGCTACCATAATCGCATCAATTATGTATGCCCCAAATCTTGTGGCAGAAAAGGCTCTTAAAGATCTGTTAAGCTTATTTCAGGGTGGTTTTGTGAAAGGAATCATTCCGTAATGTTTCGGATTCTACAAGGGTTCAGATGTTGTTGCTGCAATGGGTGATCTTCTTGTTGAAGATCAAGGTTTTTTTTTTTTTTAAGGTTTCAGCAGCGGGTTTGTGGAGCGATCTGCAAGGATGTTTTCGTGGGCTTTGGGCTCCTGAGGTGGTGGGTGGTCGGAGCATGCATGGTGGTGATGGGAGTCGATGTTGAGGATGGTGAGCTTGAACGTTTGTAGGTTGTGACTACTGCCCGATGTTTTGCTTTTCCTGGAGCTAGGTAGCAGAAGTTACACATGTGCTTATCTTTGATGCTATTTATTGGGTTAAACAGAGTAACAAGGACTGTCTTTTGAAGTTCTGAAATGCAAAAGGTGGGTTGTAATTTTAAAAAGTATATTTTGTGAAAATACAGCAAGTCTTCTCCTGAATGAGTAATAATAAAACATCCACTGGAAAGAGTCATGCATTTTATTTTAGGTCTCTACTTAATCCAGTGGTTTGCTGCTTATGAAAATTGGTAGCTCTGTAGCAAATTACTGGGATGATCCAAGGGTTGAAGTCACCGAGTGGTATCATACATTTGAGTTTGGCTATTCAGATCTTTCAGAGTTTAGCAATATTTTAAAATATATCCCTAATTTTGGCTTTCTGGCTGTTGACTTGTGCAGGGTATTCAGTGTTTGATTTGTACTAGTGGTTGATTTTTTGTTTTCTTTTTTAACGGGGCAGTTTGTGTTTGTGGAGATGCAGGTGCCAATCAGAGACTGCATTAGGGGAGGTTACGTTGCGATTGGAGTATGCCTTTTCTAGAGCATACCATTTATGTAGCAGCAGAGCAATGCATATAGCTGTTGCTTTCTTTGTGATGTCATTTCTTCATAAGCGGTGGAGTTTTGGTCTGCTCAATGGCAAACAAGTCTGCTCAATGGCAATTACAAGTTTGTGAAGCTACTGTGGTGTAGAAAGGGGTAGGTTTTTCAGTTTGTATGTTTCAGGTGCGACATAAGGTTAAGTAGAGTTTGTGGGAGCATTGCAGGTAAGTGACTGTTTGTGACCAAGTTAGCATTTCCTGTTGGATGCAGAGGTGACACATTAATAGGAAAGCTTTAAAGGAGAATTTAATGGTACGTGGTGGATTAAGGAGGTTGAGCTGTTGGTAGGTGCATTGAATTGTTCAGTTCATGGGACTTGCATTGGTACCAGAAGGGGTTAAAAAGTAGGTATAGTTTACCATTGGGGTCCTTTGGGCAATTCACTGGAATGGCTGTTGGGGCAAAGGGAGAGGATTGGTCATGGGGATTTGCATTTTGTTTACACATTTTATAGGAGGTGTTGAGTTTGGTGGGTTGTTTGGTGGATGATGGGATAGAGGGACAACTGGGTATGCTGAGTGTTTGGAGTTTCACTCAGATATGTGGTGATCTGGGAATATCAAGTTCAATTTTCACATGCAGCACCTAATTATGTATTTCAAGACGGACATGGGTGGACACTCTAGACTGAATTTACAGTCACCCATTAAGTTGTGATTTGCACTCTGAGTTGATAGGAGGTGGTTCGGTATGTACAACTTAAGAGTATGTAGGGTTTTGTGGAGCACTCAAAGTATGTAGGAGATGTGGGGGATATGTGGGGAAATGGGTTTAGTGTTTTGGGGTGCATTTGGCAGGCGTTTACTGGGGAATCAACTTGGTTAGGTGTTTGGCAGATAGATGGGAAGTTGTGGGAATTTTATTGGTGAACAAAAAAGGCATGTGAGGACCAATTGGGAGGGAGTTGGTCTGCTGGCTGGTTAGATGGAAGTAAGGCTAATGGACATGTTGCATATAGGGGGTGCATGTTAAGTGGGTATAGGAGGTGCTATTGGAGTGGTGGGGGATTAGGTCTCATTACCTTTTGTTTAATAGGGGAATGGTATGGCTTCTGGTGGTAGGTTGCTAGAATGCCATGATGGTTGATTAACTGTCTTATTATTTATAAGGGATAGTTAGTGTGCTGGCAGGATTGATAGACAACAGTATTTTAAAGATATCTCTTTAGGTTATTTTAAGTGGTGAAATGGGGCTGTAATGTGCCATCATGGTCTGTTATTGCCTCTTTGTGGTTTCAGATGGCAGTGGGTTTAGTGCTGGATGTCCAGTTAGATGGTAGTGATCAGGGAGTCATTAGGACTGTTATTGCACTGGCTTTAAAGAGAGCCCATTTGGTTATTACTGCATTGGGTGGTAAATGGGGTCACAATGGGGCATGATAGTATGCAATTGACTGTGGGTGGTTTTTGTAATGCCCTTGGAATCATTGTGGGGCTGCCACTGGTCATGAGGTAAGGATTATTTAGCTCATGCACAGTGGTTATGCTAGGTTATGAGGTTATGGTTTGTTATCTCAGCATAGGAGAAGGGTCAGAGTTTGTTTCAGCTGCTTAGGTAACTGGTTATTTTGTTAGTTATGTGATAGGGTTTTAATAGGTGATGGCTCTGTTCTAGCTTGGTTAGTGGGGATGGGGTACACGGAATGATGTTTGTCCAGATGCCTTAATGGTGGTTAAAGTTGCTGGAAGTTTGTCGAAGAGAGGGGGAACAGCCTAGTCAGGCTGGTGGGAGGAGAAGATAGGCTTGCCCTCTTCTGTTCCCCCCTCTGGTGTTGGATGGTCAGTTGGAGGTATAATTCAATAAATGGTTGAAATTAATAAATATTGGTTAACAATTATGTTTATGGAAATTTTAATAAAGGTCGTCAAATGTCATTCAGTGTGATGTGTTTCTTGAAAGGCACCAGGACAAATGAGGTTTGGAACAGACTGATTTGTCCAGGGACATCTTCAAGTGGGATTAGATAAACAGAGACACGGGAATTAGGAGAATAGGGGCAGGATAGGGTTAAATAGAAATGAAAGATGTTTGGGAGGAAATGAGGTATGGGTAGGGAGCGGCTTAAAGGATTTTAGGCAAGCATAACTGGAGTAGGAGTCACATTTTTGGCATAAACTTGCCATCCACCCTCCCTCCCCTTTTTATTAGTGGGGAATGTGGTTATTTCTAGCTTGGGTAGGGCTGAGAAGAGGGACAGGCTTCCCCTCTTCTGTTCCCCTTCTGGTGTTGGATGGTCAATTGGAGGTATAATTCAATAAATATTAATGGAAGTGAGTGGTATGCTGCTTCATAAGTAAGTGAGTGGAGGTATGGACGCTGCTTACTGATCAGGATGAGCAGCGTTACGCTGTCCTGTCCTGTGATAATGTTACATGGATGTTATTTTCACCGGTATCATGTTTTGGTTGAAATGAATAAATATTGGTTAACAATTATGTTTATGGAAATTTCAATAAAGGTCATCAAATGTCATGCAGTGTGCTGTGTTTCTTGAAGGGGACCGGGACAAATACTAACACCACTGATTTAGAAAGATGACAAAATAATAGCATTAGTGTGAATTTGTGAAGTAGAAGAAGTACCTAGCTGTAATGAATGACATCATTTGTTGATTATTAAGTGTGACAAAGGGAAATACTGCCAGCCAAGCTAGCTGGAATTTTGTAAATAATTCTATGTCATTTGTGAATATTAATATTATTTATATAGAAATGTAACAGAAGCAGATACTACCCGTCCAGCTACCTGCAATGCTGTAAATAATTATATGACATTGGTGAATATTAATATGATTTATATAGAAGTGTGACAGAAGGAGATACTGCCAGCCCAGCAATCTGGAATTTTGTAAATAATTATATGTCATTTGTGACTATCAACATGTATGCCTATAGTGTACAGTAATAACCCTAGATGTGTGGCCACAGAGTACCCTGCTGGATTAGAACAGAAATGTATATAAACTTTTGTACATGTGTAAATGTTTATGTTTTAATAGTGGGAACTAGAACATAGAGGGTTACCTTGCAAAACTTCAAGAAAATAAGCTGAAATTAAATTATTTCACGATTGTGCTATAAAAGTTATCTTTCAGTTTCAGTCAATAGGAGACATAATGTATACACTAGGGGACTCTCTGTGTTATTTAGTGTTTTGTTGTTTTATGTCCTCTAGCAGTTGCAAACATCTGAAGGCTATGTATTTTCACAGAGAGATGTTACATTTTGGTAGTTTCTGACACTGGGAATTTAGCTTGGAAATTAAAGTCAGGTGACAAAATGTGATGTCATCCAAGCTAACCCACCAGTAATATTTGATATTAATTTAAGAACTCTCTGAAAGAGAGAAAGAAGGCATTTTGTATTTGTCTTTGACCTGACAACATTCACTCATCACCACTTCTGGCTACTTGTTGTTGTATAAGTAAGTTTCTAGGTCATAATAACTTTTTTAGATTCAGATCGGAATATGTTAAAAATCTATTTCATTGTCAGCTTTTGCTCTTGTATTTGTTGTGTTTGATACATGTTTGTCATTTGTATAAATCACTATGGAGCTTTTCTCCCTCTGCCTCAGCTGAAAATGGGCAATTTTGGCCCAGTGGACCATCCCGGTAAATAAATGCAAATAAATACATAAATAATAAATAATAGTAAAGTATAGCTTAGATGTTTTCTTTATTTATTTGAGACTGTCCTGCAATGTTGTTTTAAATATTTCCTGTGATTTTGAACTCTGATGTACAGTAACTAATTACTTATTTAGTATCAGCTTGTTTTTTATTAATTATTAAATATATTTAAACTTTTCAATTCTGTCTGGTCTGTTTAGAGATATTTATGCTCTTAGAATACTTGCATATCTATTTGGTGACACTGTACAGGCCATTCCTAAATAGCTTTGCTCTTGGTCAGACTACCATTTTGATTAATAGTAACACTACACAGTAGGATTGGACACCCTTTGCTAAAGGCCTTAAAGTAACTGATAAGGAGTTCTGGTAGCAGTGGTAACTGCATTATACTCTGGGCAGAAGGGGGGAAAGCTAATAAATCTGTGCCAGCCTTTCCCAAGTGAGTGTGTGTGTGTGTGTGTGTGTGTGTGTGTGTGTGTGTGTGTGTATGCGTGCATGTAAAACAAATCTCCAAGAGTATATGTGTCAGCTACTTGGGCAGGGACACTAAGCACTGATTGGACAGAGATAGTGTTGGAGGACTTGGCTTGGAACCCTGGCTAAGGACGCAGCTCTATAGCTGTGCCAGTGGGAAGTCTTACTTGGGATCTGGAGAAAGTGGGAGAAACCAGCCCCAGACTGACTGTGGTCTCTTTGTGCTCTTAAGGGAAATTGCACTTTACTGTTTGTGTACTTGTCATCCTCCCAGTGTGTACATTCCCCAGTGTTGCCACTGGTGAGGATTGAGGCTTCTTGATTATTTGGCCAGTGCTAGGGTGTCACATATTGGTGGCAGTGGCGGGATATCCACATCACACATTAATTGGCTTGCAGTGGTGTGGATATTGAATTCCTGTAGCCTGTGAACAGTGGTCACTGTAGATCACAGTACAATTATGTGTATGCTATATCTTTAAAAACATGCAAGGCTGTAAGTGCACATATAAATTCAAGACACATGCAATCCCTAGTGCCATTTAGAAGAAGCAGCCAGAGAGAGAGAGAGAGAGAGAGAAAGAGAGAGCATGCATGATAACAGTTGTTAGTTTGTATATAAGTTACTTAAGTTAAGGTCAGTAAGCCTTTATAGTGATGTTTGTATAAAATTAAATTGCTTAAACAGAACCCACAAAGAATCTTTTATCGTGTCCTAGACACGAAAGCTACAGTCACTAAGGAAAGTGTTTGTACTGTCAATAAGCCGCACAGTGAACATTCAGAGTTTCATATTATAATTGTTTTATTTTTTTTTGTTAGCTTAGTTAGTCAGGGAGAGTAGAAAAGCATGTTAGCAGAGGAGTATAGCAGGCTGACAAGGAGCCAGTTGGCTGAGATGTGCCAGGCTAAAAGACTGGTGCATGCTAACCTGACTAAAGGAGAAATGACTGCAGCTTGGGAACGGCTGAGTCACACATCAGTGATCAGGAGGACAACCAGGCTGCCCTTGCTGATGGAACAACTCTCAGAAAATGGACAGTTCAACCTTTCTACAAAGGACTTAAAACTACATCTTGAGTTAAAGCGACTTGAACTGGAGGCCAAATGTTTGTAAATAGAATCAGCAGAGTGACTGCGGCAGGAGAAACAAATGGAATTAGAAGCAGCAGAGAGACTGAGATGTCTAGAAGCTGAAGACAATGAGAGGCAGAGGCAACATGAAAAGTAGATGCTGACTTTTCACCAGGGTCATGGAGGCAATGGTGAAGGGAGTAACCAAACCCTAGAAACAATGAAGGTTTTTAAATTTCTTTCACAATTTACAGAGGTGGATAATTTTGATAGTTCATTCATATGTTTGAAAGGGTATGTAAACAATATAATGTTAACCAAGGGCTCTGGGTACAGTTTCTGACCCCCTTACTCCATGGTAAAGCTGTAACTGCTATTTCTAGATTGTCTGACACTGATTGCTTAAATTATAATACTGTAAAAAATGTCTTTTTGAATGTTTTATGTTAACAGCTGAAGCTTATTGGAAAAGGTTTCACTAGCACAGACGCAAGGCAGATGAAAGTGTGTGTGAATATAATTGCTGACCTAAGCACTTATTTTCATAGGTGAGTGAGTGGATTTCAGGTCACCACTTTTTAAGGGTTTGCAGACCTTTTGGTGAGGGAACAAGCCCTTATCACTTTGCCTGAGGACACGAGAATCTGGTTAGCTGATAGCCAATTCAATACTGCAGATGAGTTGAGGAAGAAGGGAGACCTATACCTAGCAAGCAGGGCATCACGGCACAGGAAAGGCATACCCAGTGCTGCTCATGGGTCTAAGGGAACTCATGGTGAGCAGCCCAGACTGCCCCAATAGAGTCTGCCAGCAGTAGAGGAAGCCACTAGTCCAGGTACATGTCCAAGACCAAGGGTTAAATGTTTTAAATACAACCAGTGCAGCCATGTAGCATATGGATGACCACAGAGCAAGGTGGGGAACAAAAGGTGGGAGTGGCAGTAAATGGGAATAACAAAATACCAGCAGTAGGTTGTTTCAAGACAACAAGGGTACCAAACTGCCACAAGAGGTTATATCCTATCTTAGTGGATGGAAAAGAGGCCACTGCTAAGAGAGACACAGCCTCTGACCTAACTATTGTGAAGCCTGCAATGAAGAGGTGCACTACTTGTTTGGGCAGTCTACTCCAGTCAGAGCTTAGGGAGGGAACCCATCCCAAATACCTGTGTCTAGGGCTCACCTTGACTGGGGGGGTGGAAAAGGAAGCAAGTAAGTAGGTGTGTTTGAGGCTATCCCTGCAAATGTCCTGACAGGGAATGATTTTGATAATGCAGTACATTGTGTGTATGCAGTTACATGCAGTCAGGCTTGAAGACAAGCATGTGGGTATGATAGCCAGGGGGGAGACCCAGACAGACCACACAGTTGCAGCCAGGACTGGTGAGGTGGTTACTTCAGGGAAGGAGCTACCCTGTAGCAGTGAGACGGAAGGTGATCCACAGCTGTTTGTGGGTACAGATGTTCCCTTGGACAGAGTGACTAGAAGGGCAGAGGTGAGTAGTAGTAAACAGGCTGACAATAAGGCACCACTGTTAGAGAATACCAGACTTTCTGTAGAAGGGGAGATGCAACAAGCTGCAGGTAGTTTGGGAGGGACCCTTCAAGGTGGTAAGGAAGGTCAGTGATGTTAACTACATGGTAGAACTGCTAGGCAGGAGGCAGGGGCACAAATTGTACCATGTTAACATGATGAAACCTTACCATGATAGAGAGGCCCTTGTGCTGAGTATTTGCAGTGGATTCCAGGAGGAGTCTGAGGGGGATCTGGTGACTGATCTCCTCAGTGAGGCTCAGACTGACACCTCAGTGGAAGGGTTAGCAATGTCCCAGCAGCTATCCCCTACCCAGGTTTGAGACATCCAAGCAGTGTTACAGGAGTTTGGGGACATGTTCACTGGGCAACCAGGGGGCATGCACCTGGTGCAGCACCATGTGGATACAGGACCTCAAAGGTGTACTAGGCAGGCCCCTTATAGGGTGCCTGAGAGAGTCAGACTGAGGGAGGAGATACAGGAAATGTTGTAACTAGGGCTAATTTAGGACTGCAGCAGTCCTTCAGCCTCTCCAGTGGTGCTGGCACCAAAGAAGGATGGCAGCACCAGGTTCTGTGTGGACTACAGGAAATTACAGATGCTTTTCCCATGCCTAGGACAGATGAGGTCCTAGAGCAGCTAGGTAGGGCTACATATCTTACCACTATTGATCTTACCAAGGGTTACTGGCAGGTGACCTTGACTCCCAACACTAGAGAGAGGTCAGCCTTTGTGACTCCTTTTGGTGTGTAAGAGATCACAAAGACACCCTTTGGGATGAAAAATACCCCCAGTGACTTTCCAGAGGCTGGTTGATCATATTCTAGCAGGAGCAGGAGATTTCACCCTTGCTTACCTGGATGATATTGCCATGTACAACCATTCCCGGAAATAGCACCCTCAACATGTCAAGGAGGTGCTGCGCAGATTACAGAGAGCAGGGTTGACCATTAAGCCCAGCAAAAGTCAGGTGGGTATGGCAGAGATCTCCTACCTGGGACATAGAGTGGGGAATGGCAAGATCAGGCCAGATCCTGCCAAAGTGGGGTTGGAAGGGTGGCCTAGTGGTTAAAGTGTTTGGCTTACAAAGACAAGCTGCAGGGTTTGAGTCTCACAAGGGATAATTGGCTAGGCTTACAATGGCCCGCAAGGGCAGTTAGCCTAGTACTAACCTAGGAAATCCTATGAGATCCTATTCAGGCCCAGCCTGCCCCTGTTATCAAAAAGCAGGTGAGGGCATTCTTAGGGATAGCAGAGTACTACAGAAAGTTTGGCCCCAATTATAGTACCATAGCTGCTTCCCTCACAGACCTGACAAGGAAAAACAAGCCAGATAAGGTAGAGTGGACACCAGCATGTGAGCAGGCATTCCAGATGCTTAAAGGAGCTTTGAGAGGATCCCTGTGTTAGCCGGTCCAGATTACAGCAAATAATTTGTTGTGCAGGTGGATGCTTCAAACCATGGGGCTGTACTCAGTCAGGTTTCCTCAGAGGGAGAAGAGCACCCAGTGGTATATCTCAGCTGTAGACTCCAACCAAAGGAGGAATGCTATGCAGATGTAAAAAAGAAATGTCTAGCCATAGTGTGGGCACTGCAGAAATGTTAGCCTTATCTGTATAGAAGGAAATTCACTTTCATTAAAAACCACAATCCCTTAACATGGCTACATCAAGCCAGCCAGCAAAATGACAAGTTAATAAGGTGTAGCCTAGGGCTGCAGGCATATGATATGACATTGCAGCACCACAGTGGTGTTAGCAATGCCAATGCAGATGGGGTCTCAAGACAGGGAATTGGGTAAGGTATTCCCAGATAGGCTCAACCCTCTCAAGCAGAGTTTCTCAAGGGTCACTTGAAAAATTAGCTTGAGTTTTCAGGGGGGAAAAAGTGTTACAAAGGGAAATATTGCCAGCCCAGCTAGCTGGAATTTTGTAAATAATTCTGTCATTTGTGAATATTAATATGATTTATGTAGAAATATAACAGAAAGAGATACAACCAGCCCAGCTATCTGGAATTTTGTAAATAATTATATGTCATTGGTGAATATTAATATGATTTATATAGAATTGTAACAAAAGAAGATACTGCTAGCCCAGATATCTAGAATTTTGTAAGTGGTTGTGTGTCATTTGTGAATATCAACATGTACGTCATAGTGTACAGTACTGACCTTAGATGTGTGACCACAGAGTACCCTGCTGGATTAGGACAGAAATGTATATAAACTATTGTGCATGTGTAAATGTATATGTTTTAATAGTGGGAACTAGAACATAGAGGGTTAACTTGCAAAACTTCAAGAAAAAAAGTTGAAATTAAATTGTTTTACAATTGTGCTATAAATGCTATCTTTCAGTTTCAGTCAACAGGAGACAGGATGTATACACTACGGAATTCTCTCTCTGTTGTTTTGTAAGTGTTTTATTGTTTTATGTCCTCTAGCAGTTGCAAACAATTGAAGGCTATGTATTTTCACAGAGAGATGTTAAATGTCGGTAGTTTCTGACACTGGGGGTTTAGCTTGGGAACTAAAGTCAGGTGACAAAAATTGATGTCATCCAAGCTAACCCAGCAGTAATATTTGATATTAATTTAAAAACTCTCTGAGAGAGAGAAAGAAGGCATTTTGTATTTGTCTTTGACCTGACAACATCCACTCATCATCACTTCTGCCTGCTTGTTGTTTTGTAAGTTTCTAGGGCATAATAACTCTTAGATTCAGATAGGAATATAGTAAAGTATAGTTTAGATATTTTCTTTATTTATTTGAGACTGTCCTGTAATGTTTTAAATATTCTTGTGATTTTGAACTCTGATAAAACTGATTACTTATTTAATATTGTCTTGTTCTTTTATTATTTATTATTAAATATATTTAAACCTTTCAATTGTGCCTGGTCTGTTTAGAAATATTTAAGATCTTAGAGTACTTGCATATCTATTTGGTGACACTGTACAGGTTACTACTAAATAGCCTTGCTCTTGGTCACATTAGTATTTGGATTAATAGAAACATACACAGTAGGATTAGCCACCCTTTGCTAAGGGCCTTAATGTAGCTGATAAGGAGTTCTGGTGGCAGTGGTAACTATCTTATAGTCTGGGCAGAAAGGGAGATAGTTAATAAATGTGTGTTAGCCTCTCCTAGGTGTGTGTGTGTGTGTGTGTGTGTGTGTGTGTGTGTGTGTGTGTGTGTGTGTGTGTGTGTGTGTGTGTGTGTAAAACAAATCTCCAAGAGTGTGTGTGTCAGCTACTTGGACAGGGACACAAAGTACTGGCTGGACAGAGGGAGTGCTGGAGGAGTTGGTTTGGAAACCTGGCTAAGGACTCAGCTCTATAGCTGTGCTAGTGGGGAGTCTTATTGGGGATCTGGAGAAACAGGGAGAAACCAGCCCCAGACTGACTGTGGTCTCTATGTGTTCTTAAGGGAAATTGCACTTTACTGTCTGTGGACTTGTCATCCTCCCAGTGTGTGCATTCCCCACTGTTGCCAGTGGTGAGGATTGAGACTCCTTGATAACTGGGCCAGTGCTGGGGTGTCACATAAAGCACCATATTTTGTTTGAAGTATTAATACTTTTAGGAGGTCAGGGCAAAATTATGAGCCACAATCAGAGGCAGTTAAGAGGTATGTCCCTTAGACCTCATCTTCCTGGTTTGATTGCCTTACAAAGATCACCATTTTCTGGAAGCACCACTGAAAGGGGCTTCTCTCACTTTGCCCCAGCCATCTGAAATTCCATACCCTCTGATATTTAACAGCTCTATGCTAATCCACCTTCACAATAACTCTTTGTAGTCATTTCTTTACAAATTCAGAATGCTGTTTCTTCAGATGAACAATACAAACACTGTGGCAAGGACAAACGCACCGGACAGCCGAGTAGTATAAAAACTTTTAATTCCTAGGTTAAACGTTGAACAATCCACCACGTTTTTCGTCAACAACTTGCAAGACTTCATCAGACAAATCACAATAAAATTAACATTCATTTTATATACTGAGACAATTTGAATCACCCAATGAAATTCATTAAAACCAATTCTCATGAATATATATGAAGAAACTCTCATCCAGACAAATAGAATGGAATACAATTTAAAATGCATCACTGATTTGCAAATACATGTATTTTTGAAAACCAATATTTTAAAAATGTTTTAAAAGCTGAAAACAGTGAATAATTAATTCAAAACTTATAAATGTGTTTTCTAAAAACCTTTTGTTATATATGTAATCATGTATAATTCATATTATTATAAAAATTGTGTTTGAAGCCATAGTACATTCATCAGTGCAATAATACTCCCATCTGGTGGTCAAAAATGGTAATTGATACCTAATTCCACATTAACAGAAAACATGAATCAAGCATAAATCAACAGGAAAAACCCTAATATATATATACTATATAGAATGCTGGAACCCAAAAAAAACTATGAATTCATGAATATATGTATGTATAATAATATAATATAACAATGTAATAATAAATACTATACCTAAAAATATATATATAAATATATGAAAAATACAAAAATATATACATAACTATGAATGTATTTTCGTAATAAATGTATACACAATATATAAATATACATGTAAATAAATATTGGACTAAAGAATATAGTGTATAAATGATATAAACGTGATATATAAAAATATAGTATACAAATATGGGTGTACAATATCTAAAGTGCATGTGAACACGATCCTGATCTTATTACAATTTAGCTGCACTTAATTTGAGAACTGGGGCAAGTGAGATGTGATCGTTCAAGCCTGGGAATTTATTGGCTTCTAGAATAATCTGCCAATATAATTCCCGGTATTCGATCTGTGTCTCCCACAAGCCTCCTCTCTCATCCTTCTGAATTTCTTCTAAAATGAAAAATTTGTATTTTGCTAGGGGACAAGTATTGAGATGTTTATATAATGCATTGAATTCTTTCTTATTTTTAATATCATTCAGGTGTTCATATATTCTCCTTCTTATTTTCCTTTCGGTCTTTCCAATATAGAAAGCTGAACAAATTTGACAAACCGCAATGTATACTAATCCAAAAGAATGACAATTACTATGTACCTTACCAACAACTTCCCTATCTCTTGCTTCAATGTAAATGTTGTGTGAGTTAAACATAGCTGAACATTGCGTACACATACCACATGGGTAAGTGCACCCTATTTTTGTGCTTTTTTTCTTCCCTCTATGTTGAACTGCCAAACAATGCTTTATATTCCGTCCCTTTCTGAAAATAATGTTGAAAGAGTCTCTTGATTTGTTTAAATTGAGATCAGTAATATTGAGGAACTTATTCCATTCTCTTTCAAATACTTGGTAAATCACCCCCGCATCTCCACTGAAGTCAGTTATAAATGCTTGAGTATAAATTTTTCCTTTTTTGAGATCTTTTGAATCTGTTGCATCCATGTCACCAATATTCTGGAGACTGTAATTCAATGTTTATTTTATTTTATTTATTTATTTTACATTTGTTGACCAGGATAGTCCGACTGGATACATGTCCATTTTCAGCGGAGGCCCGGGGAGAAAAGCTCCACATAGGTACAAGACAATATAGTTACAATACAGTGAAATAAAATAAAAGAAAATGAAAAAAGCAAAATACAAGTTACATAAAAATTAGTTACTATAACCTAACAGTTTAACTACAGTTTGTAATACAGTTCATTAAAGTAGTACAGTAGGTAATTGAGACAGTTATAAAATATGGTTAGGGTGGTGAACAGTTAGTAAGCAAATAGATTACAAGTCCCCTCTCTAGGTTGTCCTAATGGATTTGGATTAGTTATGGAAAGAAGTGAGGCCTTTGTTTAACAAAGGGCATCTAATCTGGATATACGCATGGGCAGAGCCAGTGCGCCTTAAAATGTTGTTTTAGACTCTTTTTAAATTGTCCAAGGGAGGAAATTAGCCTAAGGTTGTTGGGGAGGGAGTTCCATAGCTTTCCAGTGGTGTTGGCGAAGAGAGCTTCACCACCCATATTGCTGGGTTTGGTGGTGTGGACAAGGAGTCTGTTAGAGGAGCGAAGACAACTTAGATTGGAGTAAGGAATTATTATGTTACTCAGTGCAGGGGGTTTGTCAGGTTGTTTAATGATTTTAAATGCTTCTGTGAGTTGGTTCATCTTGAGAAGATTGGGTAGTTCTAACCAGTCAAGTTTTTTCAGATTAAGGCAGTGATGCATTCTATAGGGCAATCCAGTTACAAATCTGGCAATGTGATTATAAGAAGCAGAGAGTTTGTTCAAATCACATTTGTTAAGGTAAGAAAGCACAGGAGAGGCATACAGGAGAGTAGAGAGAAGGTGAGTACGAGCAATGGCTAGTTTGGCAATAGGGGTTAGAAAGTTCTTTATTCTGTATAAGGATCCAAGTTTCTTATTTACAGTCTTAATGGTTTGATTGATATGCATGCCAAATCTAAGTTTGTTGTCAATGACAACTCCTAATAGTTTTGTATAGGAGTCGGGTGAGATGATGGTACCGTTATTAGATTGTATAGGGAGATGTGTGGGAGGAGGGGCAGAAGTGGGGAAAAAGAGAAGCAATTTGGTTTTATTTGGGTTTAGGATAAGTTTACACTCTGCGAGACATTTTTCGACTGTAATAAAGCAGAGTTGGGTGGCTACTTGTAGATTGGATAGAGAGACATCAGAATAAATTAGGGTTGAATCATCTGCATATTGGATACAGGTGGCTTCGGGGATGACTGAATGTAGTTCGTTTATGAAGACTGAGAAAAGAAGAGGTCCTAGTATAGAGCCTTGGGGAACTCCTATGGTATTTGGTAACAGGTGTGAGAGCTTATTTTGCCACTGGACTGCTTGTTGTCTACCGGAGAGGTAAGCATGGAACCAATTGAGAGCAGTGTTATCTAGGTAAAGGGTTTCCAATGTATGGATAAGTAACTGGTGATTTACCATGTCAAAGGCTTCTGACAAGTCCAGAAAGAGGGCAGAGGATATTTTTTTATTATTCCGGTTTTGGTTAATTGTATCAGTAAAGGAGAGGAGAGCGGTGGTCGTATTGTGGTGAGGTCTGAAACCATGCTGGGATTTGGTCATAAGATTGTTCTGGGTGAGATAGTGAATAAGTTGTTTGTGGACACATCTTTCCATAATTTTGGCTAGTGGTAACAGTATGGCTATTAGTCTATAGTTTGATAGTTCTGTAGATGCGCTACCTTTATGGAGCGGAATGACATAAGATATTTTCCATATAGAGGGGATTGTGGCCTCGGTTATGGTTCTATTAATCAGAATTGAAATAGGATAGGCTATGACATCTGCAGCTATTTGCAGGTATTCAGCTGGAAGTAGGTCTGCAGAAAGGGTAGTTGATTTTAGTTTCTTCAGTAAGGCTCTGATAAAGTATGTAGAGATGGGCTGAAAGTTAAAGGAGGGAAGTGATTTTACTACAGTGTTTTTAAGAGAAGAGGAGGAGGGAGGTAGTTGGTTGGCTAAAGACTGAATAGTCTCAGTAAAGAAAGAATTGAAAGTATTTGCTATTTCTTCTGGGTTTTTACCAATAAGTGTCCCAGGGGTAGGAGTTGAAGATTTGCCTGAATGGAGGAGGTTATTTAAACCTGCCCAAAACTTTTGAGGGTTATTTTGGTGTTTATGTTGCAGGTGGCAAAAGTAGCTTTTTTTGTCCAGGGTGATGGCTTTTTTCGTCTCATTTCTCAGTTGTTGGAATTTGATACGATCTAGAGGTGCCTTAGTAGTCCGCCATTTGCCCCATGCCTTATCTCTAAGTTTGATTTTGGATTTGGACTCTCTTGTTAACCAGGGTGCTATCCGTACCTTAGTTCTGACCTGTCGTTTAGGGGCATGAAAGTCAAGTATATTAAGGAATGTGTCAGAAAAGAGAGACACACCCTCATCAAGGGGGAGGGATTTTAGCTTAGACCAGTTGCAGGATTTGAGTTCAGTTATAAATTTTGTTGAATCAAAGTTTTTTTTGTTTCTGACAAGCCTGTGTATGGGCAGGATTGTACTAGTAATTTTATCTTTTATTATGAATGTGACTAGATGATCACTAAGTTCATTAGGGAGAGTCCCAGTTATATACTTATGGGTGTGACTATTTGTTAGTATCCAATCAAGAATACTCTCTTTTTGGTTTGCATTTCCTAACCTAGCAGTAGAGGCTATATTTTGGGAGAATCCATGAAGGTTTATAGGAATAGGATTTGTGTATGAGGAACATTGGGTCCAGTCAATGTTGACATCGCCTAGAACAATAGTTTCTTGAGGGTAATTAGTAGCTATCCAGTTGAGAATATTCTCCATTGTTTCTAAGTTGTTCCCAGGTGGAATATAGATTGCAATTAGATTTATGCTTTTTTGGTTGTTTAAACATAATTTTAGAGCTAGTGTTTCTGCATTTGAGACCTGAGGTGGTTGGATAGGATTCATTATGATATTAAGCATACTTCTGTACAAGACAGCTATACCACCACCCCTTTTTTATGCGATCTACCCTAAATATATTATACCCAGGTGGCAGGATCTCAGTATCTTTAGTAGCTGGTTTGAGCCATGTTTCTGATAAACACATAATGTCAGGGAGGTAGGTAGCTAACATGGCATGTAGATTATGTAACTTATTGTTTATGCTTCTTATGTTTAGGTGGCAAATGAGAAGGGAATTGGTAGACCTGTGAGATAAGGTTAAGCTTGTACAGTCAGAGGTAGGGGATGGGCCTGGATTTGGGTGTATGACACCATCCTTAGTTATATTTTTCTTCAGGTGGTCTAGGAGTCTTAAGAGTTTAGTTAGTAATTTTAGTCCATGTTTTGATTTTGGTGATTTTGGAAATATTTCAGTGAGATACAGGGTGTTGGTAGTTATTATTTTAAAGGGGTAGGAGAAAGGGGAGAGTTCAGCAGAGAGCAGATTAAGGGGGGTACTGGTTTGTTCCTTGGGGTAGTAAAAACCTAAGAATTGTTGGTCTTCATAGCTAGTTAGGGTAAAAGGGATAATTATGAATGGTAGGATAAGAGGGATAATATAAATCTTTGCTTTTGACATGGCAAATGGGAGGTAAACTTCCTAAAGATGTTGGAACCAAATCTTAGAAGAGTTCAATTGGTTAATTGTTGGAGTTATGGAAGGCGGAGGAGATAACAGGGAGGTAACTGTGATTGGTTCTCAGGTATAGGGGGTGCGGTTAGGTGGCTATAAATGTGGAGGTAGTGGGGCGGGTGGGATAAGGGGGTAGAGTGAGGAGCGGAGCGAGCCCGAGCGAAGCGAGGGCGAAGCGGAGCGGGGCTAAGCCAGCCACGGACTTTCTAGGTCCAAATAAATGGTCCGACAGTGCAAGTGAGTTCAGGAAACCACTTCTAGGTAAAAGAACCTGATTTTACAGCAAAAAAGTCAAGTGAAGTACTTAACCCTCACTCTGTTGTTCCTTATGCTCTGTTTTGATAATGTGCACTGGGGGGTATAAGTTAGATGAGGTCTATGGTTTGAACTGCTGTGTTTCTGACCAAGAATGCTTGTCTTATATGTAAATAACTGAAGGTTAAATATTCTACTTTGCAAGAATAGGTATATTAACCTTATTTATCTTTAAAATAAGTACTGGGGCTGAAGACTGGAGCCTGCCTGTGCATTCGCACCACTGTTAGGGTCCTTCCTGGGTCAGATACTAGCGCTTAGTAGCCACGCGGTATTGTTACAGGACAGTACCTGAGAGGAGATATAATATTATAAGACAATCTTATTTTAGAGAGCGCCGTCACCACGACCCAAATGTAAACTATCTGTGATTATAATCACTTAAGCAGGTAAATTGTAACAGTTTGAAAACATTTACAAAATATCACCTTTCCAGGGATAATGCAAATATAGTTGAAATTAGGGAAACAATGCCCTTAAACAATTACATTTACTATTCTCTCTTAAACTGTTCAGCACAAAAAGTTAAAACAGGACAATATACTGTCAGTCAAATTATAATATAGTTGTATGACGTTGTTCAGGTACTTTTCCGCCCAAAGTCAACTGGGGCAAGCAGCGACAGCTGAGGGCGTACTTTTACTGTGCTTTTCAGCTATCTAACAGCACACGGTATGCAAAACTAAGCTATCTACAAGTCCTAATAAGTTCAGACTATCCAAGTAAAACAAAACAAATTATAGTACTGATAAACTATTACAGTTGCATTTGTTAACAAAGCATTCACTTTACCCTGAGTCTGTTCAGAATTAACCAGTAATACAGCGTACATATCCTAGTAATACGCTAATGCTTTGAAACTACATTTTGCAGGGTACAGCTTAGTAATGTGAACACATGTTCTAGCATGTGTCTAAAAGCAAATTCACTTTCAACAGTCGTAGAGGAATATTGATAAAAATAAAATAGTTGTGATAAAAAAAAAAACAATTACATACCCTGTGGAATGAGCAGGCGTCTGGGTTCAGAAACACAACAGTAATTTGAAAATGGCGGAAACCTGCAGGGGGCTATGATAACTCGCCTACGTCAGAGGAGAGAGGGAGGAGTATTTAGTCTGAGGATTCATGCACCAGGATAAGCCAGCCACGGACTTTCTAGGTCCAAATAAATGGTCCGACAGTGCAAGTGAGTTCAGGAAACCACTTTTAGGTAAAAGAACCTGATTTTACAGCAAAAAAGTCAAGTGAAGTACTTAACCCTCGCTCTGTTGTTCCTTCTGCTCTGTTTTGATAACGTGCACTGGGGGGTATAAGTTAGATGAGGTCTATGGTTTGAACTGCTGTGTTTCTGACTGAGAATGCTTGCCTTATATGTAAATAACTGAAGGTTAAATATTCTACTTTGCAAGAATAGGTATATTAACCTTATTTATCTTTAAAATAAGTACTGGGGCTGAAGACTGGAGCCTGCCTGTGCGTTCGCACCACTGTTAGGGTCCTTCCTGGGTCAGATACTAGCGCTTAGTAGCTACGCGGTATTGTTACAGAACAGTACCTTATTTATCTTTAAAATAAGTACTGGGGCTGAAGACTGGAGCCTGCCTGTGCGTTCGCACCACTGTTAGGGTCCTTCCTGGGTCAGATACTAGCGCTTAGTAGCCACGCGGTATTGTTACAGGACAGTACCCTGTGGAATGAGCAGGTGTCTAGGTTCAGAAACACAACAGTAATTTGAGGTTTAAACAATATAGGTGCAAACCTATTATTTCTCCCTTGAATAATATCTTTTTTAATTTGATTACATAAATTTAGTGGATAACCCCTCTCCAAAAACATATCCACCAAAAATTCCAATTCTACCATGAAATCTTGGTCATTAGATGTCATCCTAGAGATTCTTACCATTTGACCTTTTATAATACTACGCTTTTGATGTAAAGGGTGTCCACTTTTAAAGTGGAGATATGAGTTGGAAAAGGTTTTTTTTCTAAAAACCTTAGACTTGAATTTATACCCGTCTTTTTCTATCGTCACATCCTATCACCCAATGTTTTTTTCATATATTTATATATATATTTTTTAGGTATAGTATTTATTATTACATTGTTATATTATATTATTATACATACATACATTCATGAATTCATAGTTTTTTTTGGGTTCCAGCATTCTATATAGTATATATATTAGGGTTTTTCCTGTTGATTTATGCTTGATTCTTGTTTTCTGTTAATGTGGAATTAGGTATCAATTACCATTTTTGACCACCAGATGGGAGTATTATCGCACTGCTGAATGTACTATGGCTTCAAACGCGATTTTTATAATAATATGAATTATACATGATTACATATATAACCAAAGGTTTTTAGAAAACACATTTATAAGTTTTGAATTAATTATTCACTGTTTTCAGCTTTTAAAACGTTGTTTTTAAAATATTGGTTTTCAAAAATACATGTATTTGCAAATCAGTGATGCATTTTAAATTGTATTCCATTCTATTTGTCTGGATGAGAGTTTCTTCATATATATTCATGAGAATTGGTTTTAATGAATTTCATTGGGTGATTCAAATTGTGTCAGTATATAAAATGAATGTTAATTTTATTGTGATTTGTCTAATGAAGTCTTACAAGTTGTTGACGAAAAACGTGGTGGATTGTTCAATGTTTAACCTAGGAATTAAAAGTTTTTATACTACTCGGCTGTCCAGTGCGTTTGTCCTTGCCACAGTGTTTGTATTGTTTATTAGTGTTCGTTACACTGTGCCTCGCATTCTAGTTTACTAGTTTTCCATGTAGGGTGAGGACAGTATTTCCCCAGTCCGTATGGACTCTGCTACATCTGGGGGAAATCAGTTACCGGCACTCATTGGCCAGCTGAGCCAGCTAGTTACTTTGTTGACTCCTTTGTGTTACTCGCTTGTACGCCAAAGCGGAACTGTTTCTCTTCCTGGGAACCAGGATGCACTATTGCTTCGTAGTAATAAGAGTGGTGAGAGTGGAGATGGACATGGTTTAAATTGTAGCTCTGGAGATGTTGCGAACACGGGACCTGGTGGTATTGACAACTATCCTAATATTCTCATCCAAGGGACAAATTCTCAAGTGGACAACAATGCTCATGGGCACACTCGTAATTCGGCAGAAAAACAAGGTGACTGTATATTTAACCACACATCTTTAAATGAGTGGCTAAAACAAAAGGTTGAACTGAACAATGTTTCACCTTTTGAAAAGGACAACTTTTGTACATATGCTGATAATGTTCACAAATTGAACGATTTATTGTTTAAATTCAAAATATTGAATATAGACAACGCTTATTTGAAAGACTGTTTGAATGCTAAAATTGTACCAAAAGGACTACGTATTTATAAATTCCCTAATAATGTAAAGGAAGGTACAACATTTCATGAGAAACTACTGAATATGTTTGATGGGTGGGGATTTGAGCTCTTGAAAGCTATTATAAAACGTAATGAAGAAGAAATTGATTGTTTAATGAAGCAAATTGATATTGTAAATGGCAAGATAACTAGCGATCTTTTATTCACTGTTGAACAAGAAAAACAAAAATACTTAACTTTAAGAAATGATATAGATAAGAAATGTTATAAAATTGTAGAAAAGAAAAAAAGAAAAATAATGAGAGATACATTTGAATATGAACAAGGGATACAATACCCAAAACCTAGAAGTAATTTTAATTATAAAAATGAGAGGTATTTATATAATAACCAATATGGACAGGATGATGTTGTTTTTCATAATGAAAGACAGGGTGATTTACAACCAGATATTTTTGACCCCTCTGACTTTCCTCCCCTTCGAAGGTCAGAAAGAATCAAGAACCAGAAAGAAGAAAATTTTCAAAGGAATCGATGGAGGGATGGGGGGGCAGGAGACAATAAATCATAGATTTTTAGAATTTTGTTATAAAGACAATGATAGTACTCACATTGTTAATGATGACATTGTTGGAGACTTGGAAGATACAGATGATCAAGGCATTATTTGCACATGTAATAATTTTAAAAATTTCAACATATTCAACTATACTGAATTGACTGTTAATGACACTTTTTTTGAACTGTTTTCAAAAGGTTTTAATTTCGTCCCAAGGACTAAATGTGAAATGAGTAGACTGATTATTGATGTCAAGATGTTCTTGAGGAAAATTAATTTAGAATTAATTTGTGGTGATTTCATTAGTGAAATGGGTAACACTAGTGAGTTAAAGACAAAAAGCACTTGGAACCCCCTATGCACTCAATTAAAAAACGTTGAAAATATTGTGGAGAATGAGTTAAGGCAAACTATTAGAAAAAATAGATTTACCCCCAACCTTACACCAGAAGAATCATTACTACTCAAAGAACTAAGGGAGAATTTGAATTTGAGAATAATGAAACCGGATAAAGGGGGTGGTGTGGTTCTTATGAATTCTATTATATATGAAGGCAAAATGCTCAATATATTACTGGAAGAATCAAAATATAGTACTGTTTCCCTGAATGAAATTAATATTGGTTATAAAAGAATTTACACTACCTTATATGACTTGTTCTTGGAAGGATTTATTGAACATAGTATGTTTGAATTTTTACATAATAACAAACCAAAAATTCCATCAATATTTGGTATCCCCAAAGTGCATAAAAATGTGCTAGACCCCCCCTTTACGTCTTATTGTAGCAGCAGAAGGATCAGTTATATCACCTTTAGCAAGATATATTGACATTAAATTGAAGAATCTTATGTTTAAGGGGAATTCATAGAAGTCCTATCTGAAGGATTCTTGGGATTTTTTTTAAAAAGTTAAGAATATTAACACAAACAAAGATGTTACTTTGGTTACTATAGATGTAGTGGACTTGTTTGGTTCAATACCGCATGAAACAGGACTTGAGTGGTTTGAAGAAGCTATAAGATCTTTTAAAGAACTAAAAGATGATGACATTTATACTTGTGTCAATCTGATGGAATTAGTTTTAAAACATAAATATTTATTCTTCAAAGGAGAATATTACCATCAAATAAGTGGGGTAGCTATGGGAGCAAGATGTGCTCCCATATTTGCCAATATGGTTTTAAATACATGGGAAGACAAATTTATTTATCACAGTGTATATAGTGAATGCTGAAGTTTATATAAGCGGTTTCTGGATGATGTTATCATCTTTTGGAAGGATAGTACAGAGAAGTTAGATGAGTTTATCAAATATATCAATGGCACTACCTCTTTTTTAAGATTTACTCATGAAAAGAATACCCAGAGTATAAACTATTTGGATGTGACGATAGAAAAAGACGGGGATAAATTCAAGTCTAAGGTTTTTAGAAAAAAAACCTTTTCCAACTCATATCTCCACTTTAAAAGTGGACACCCTTTACATCAAAAGCATAGTATTATAAAAGGTCAAATGTTAAGAATCTCTAGGATAACATCTAATGACCAAGATTTCATGGTAGAATTGGAATTTTTGGTGGATATATTTTTGGAGAGGGGTTGTCCACTAAATTTATGTAATCAAATTAAAAAAGATATTATTCAAGGGAGAAATAATAGGTTTGCACCTATATTGAATTACAGTCTCCAGAATATTGGTGACATGGATGCAACAGATTCAAAAGATCTCAAAAAAGGAAAAATTTATACTCAAGCATTTATAACTGACTTCAGTGGAGATGCGGGGGTGATTTACCAAGTATTTGAAAGAGAATGGAATAAGTTCCTCAATATTACTGATCTCAATTTAAACAAATCAAGAGACTCTTTCAAGATTATTTTCAGAAAGAGACGGAATATAAAGCATTGTTTGACAGTTCAACATAGAGGGAAGAAAAAAAGCACAAGAATAGGGTGCACTTACCCATGTGGTATGTGTACGCAATGTTTAGCTATGTTTAACTCACACAACATTTACATTGAAGCAAGAGATAGGGAAGTTGTTGGTAAGGTACATAGTAATTGTAATTCTTTTGGATTAGTATACATTGCGGTTTGTCAAATTTGTTCAGCTTTCTATATTGGAAAGACCGAAAGGAAAATAAGAAGAAGAATATATGAACACCTGAATGATATTAAAAATAAGGAAGAATTCAATGCATTATATAAACATCTCAATACTTGTCCCCTAGCAAAATACAAATTTTTCATTTTAGAAGAAATTCAGAAGGATGAGAGAGGAGGCTTGTGGGAGACACAGATCGAATACCGGGAATTATATTGGCAGATTATTCTAGAAGCCAATAAATTCCCAGGCTTGAACGATTACATCTCACTTGCCCCAGTTCTCAAATTAAGGGCAGCTAAATTGTAATAAGATCAGGATCATGTTCACATGCACTTTAGATATTGTACACCCATATTTGTATACTATTTGTATACTACATTTTTATATATCACGTTTATATCATTTATACATTATATTCTTTAGTCCAATATTTATTTACATTTATATTTATATATTGTGTATACATTTATTACGACAATACATTCATAGTTATGTATATATTTTTGTATCTTTCATATATTTATATATATATTTTTTAGGTATATTATTTATTATTACATTGTTATATTATATTATTATACATACATATATTCATGAAGTCATAGTTTTTTTGGGTTCCAGCATTCTATATAGTATATAATTAGGGTTTTTCCTGTTGATTTATGCTTGATTCATGTTTTCTGTTAATGTGGAATTAGGTATCAATTACCATTTTTGACCACCAGATGGGAGTATTATTGCACTGATGAATGTACTATGGCTTCAAACGTGATTTTTATAATATTATGAATTATACATGATTACATATATAACAAAAGGCTTTTAGAAAACACATTTATAAGTTTTGAATTAATTATTCACTTTCAGCTTTTAAAACGTTTTTAAAATATTGGTTTTCAAAAATACATGTATTTGCAAATCAGTGATGCATTTTAAATTGTATTCCATTCTATTTGTCTGGATGAGAGTTTCTTCATATATATATTCATGAGAATTGGTTTTAATGAATTTCATTGGGTGATTCAAATTGTGTCAGTATACAAAATGAATGTTAATTTTATTGTGATTTGTCTGATGAAGTCTTGCAAGTTGTTGACGAAAAACGTGGTGGATTGTTCAACGTTTAACCTAGGAATTAAAAGTTTTTATACTACTCGGCTGTCCGGTGCGTTTGTCCTTGCCACAGTGTTTGTATTGTTTATTAGTGTTCATTACACTGTGCCTCGCATTCTAATTTCTTCAGATGAATTTCACCCCATGGTCACACTTTGTTTTTTGGCCTTCCTTAATTTCAGTATTTTGGATGGACAGACTCATATCTGACTTTAATTTGTACTTAAACTGCAACTTACATTGATAAAATAGTCAGTGTCACTCTTAAGCGAAGCATACAGAACGTCGTTATACGTCACCCTTTATGCATTGATTCTGCTGACATCTATTAGCTACTTTCATGTACTATTTTTGTTTTTCTTCGTATCTTTTGATCTGCCAGCTGTTTACTCTTCATATTTAATTTTGTCTCTGGTCTGAGCTGTGGCTGAGTGATGCCCCCTCAGCTCTTCAGATGAATAGAAAAATCAAGAACCGCTGAAGTGCCCTTCTGTACAGAAAAACAAAAATATGCAAGAATTCTCAATTGCTCTCCCTAATACTTTGCTCCTGTGGCAGCTGCCCCCATTTACCCCATCCTTGCTACTACCCGAGAAGGATCTAATGACCATCCCACTCACCTGTTCAATAGATAAGTAAATAATATAGCAATAACCCACGCCTGGGTGTGGGTAATGCTAAATTTACCCACGGTTGGCGTGGTTTGGTCCCGAGGGACCAAACAAAGCCAACCGTGGGTAAATTTATTATTATTGCTACTATACCATGACATTATTTAAGAAAAGAAACTGTTACTTTTCTTAAATAATGGCATATAATAATGCCTGTTTACTGCCCTTCTGCAGATATCTGGCATCCGCGGCAGTTCTGATGTACTGCGCAGTACATCAGAGCTGTGGGCAAAAGCAATGGAGAAAGCAAGATCTCTGTTGCTTTTTTTTAGTGTCTCGCTATGTTAAATGAGTTTAACATAGCGAGACAGTTTTAAAATAAGCAATGGACATCTCCGTTGCTTATTTTAAAACTGTCTCGCTATGTTAAACTCACGGAGATCTTGCTTTCTCCGTTGCTTTTTTTTTTAAACACTGCCTCGCTATGTTAAATGGGTTTAACATAGCGAGGCAGTGTTTAAAAAAAACGAGTTATACTAATGGAAAAAAGTCCGGGCGACCGGACCTTTTTCCATTAGTATAACTCGATTTACAACGGGCACGCTGGCCAATCAGCGTGCACGTTTTGGGGGGATCATGGTATAATAATGAATTAATACATTATCAGAAAGAGAAAGAATTTGAGCATCTTAGTAAGTGTTGTAAAGACTGCAAGACTTTGGACTTAGATTTAAAACAAAAATATGAGTTTGCTGAGTCACACACTGAATACTTGGGGCATTTGCTGGACAATGAGTCACATGCTGAATACTCTGGACATTTGCTGGACAGAAGTTTGGTTGGTCACACACTGAATACTCTGGACATTTGCTGGGCAGGAAAGGGATATTCCCTTCTACAAAGAAAGTGAGAGGTATTTGTGGTGCACCCTGCCTACTTGTGTGCAACAATTACAACCATTTCTTGGCTTAATTATTAGTTAATGCCTAATTACAGCTACTTATTGGTTCAATTAGTTATAGAATGCTCATGCCTAAAGAATATAAAGAGTTAGCATGGTTGTTTTGATTGCTAAAATAAAATGTACCCTAGAAAATGGAAATTATTGGAAGAAACCACTTTTAGAAATGGTTAAGAAGTACTGATTTTTGACAGTGTATTGGCATAGTACAATTAGTAGTTAACAATGTCAAATGCCTGGGATGCATTGGCATAGTACAATTAGTAGTTAACTGTGTCATATGCTTGGGATGCCTTTACTTATGACCAGATGAAAATGATTCAATTGTTGTGCCTTGACAGAGAAAAGACCAATTGCTTACGTAACAAGAGCTATTTCTCTTACTAAGAGAAAGCATTGTCAAATTGTGAAGGAAGCACTTTGCTGTGAGTCTCCATAGACAGGAAATTCCATCAGTACCACTAGGACAGAAAAATCAAGTTAGTTGCTGTCCATAAACAAAGTGACCGTGTCTAGATGTAGGAGGTCATTGTCCTCTTTTACTCCACCCTCAGGCCAGTCATTGAATATAATGCCCCCTTTGACAAGTATTTGTCCAAACACATACAACAACTGGAGCCCCCACAGAGATAGTTAACTAAAAGGATACAAGGCCTAAACAACATGTCCTACATGGATCAGTTCAAAGTCCTATCACTCTAGTCAGTATCCTATAGACTGCTAAGAGGTGGCCTGTGTCAAGACACCTTCTGATCCATTACTAATGGATTTACTGCACATCAGCAAGCCAAATGGCATCAGAAATACTGGGTTTAGGGGTGTAAACCTCTTCTGCAGCTTCAACAAAAATGGTTTAGAGGAACAGGTATATTTCACAGAGGTTACTGCTGCTATGGAACAGATTCCCTACCCATATAAAACAAAATTCATTCCTGTTCATTTACAAGTGCAACTTAGATCTATGGATGAGAAACAGAATATTTACCCCCAGGACTGCCCCGTGTACTCCTAATGGAGAGATGCAGCTCCTAAATTCTTTATCCCACACATGTGCTCCCCTCAAATTATCCATGGTATGGGGTCTACTTTAAAATGTCCACTTCCTAGAATGTTGACTTTCAAATCATCAAGACAATGCTGAAACTTCAGGATGTCGAACTCCCAGAACGTTGCAATTTCACTCCAGGAAACTAACTGCTGGGCCAACAATGACTAGAATATGAACAGAAGCAAACTAAACCAACCAATGTGGGGGGCTTCATCTCCACACACTACCCATGTGGGAGGCTACTCCCCCCCACACACCCCTAACTAAATATACCAACTCTAAGATCACAGTACAGTGGAGAACAGGGCAAAGCTCACCTTGGTGGGGCCAGTGGTTAATTTCCCGGATTGAAATTGCAATGTTCTGGGAATTTGGCATTCTGATGTTTCAGCATTATCATCTCGATGATTTGAAAGTCAATGTTCCAGTAAGTCAATGTACACTGTACACTGCACATAGCCGCAATCAGCATATAAACCTGCACTGTACATATCCATAGCCAGAATGAGTATTTAAAGCTACACTGCACATAGCCACAACCACAATCATCATTCTAACTTATACTGCATATAACCAAAACTACAATGAGCATTTTAGACTACACTGCTTATAAACACAACCACAATCAACAACATTTAAAGCTGTACTGTGCATAACCATAACCACAATCAGTATTTTAGACTACACCGCACATAACCAAAACCACAAATGGCATTTAAAGCTGTACTACACATAACCATAACCATAATCATTATTTTAGACCACAGTGCACATAACCAAAACCACAATCAGCATTTTAACCTCTACTGCACATAAGCATAATCACAATATAAAGCTACACTGTACATATCAATAACCTGAATCAGTATTTAAAGCTGCACTGCAAATAACCATAAGCACAATCAGAATTTAAAGTTGCACTGTACATAACCACAATAAGCATATAAAGCTACACTGTACATATCAATAACCTGAATCAGTATTTAAAGCTGCACTGCACATAACCATAACCACAATCAGAATTTAAAGTTGCACTGTACATAACCACAATAAGCATATAAAGCTACACTGTATATATCATAACCTGAATCAGTATTTAAAGCTGCACTGCAAATAACCATAAGCACAATCAGAATTTAAAGTTGCACTGTACATAACCACAATAAGCATATAAAGCTACACTGTATATATCTATAACCAGAATCAGCATTTAAACCTACACTGCACATAACCATAACCACAATCAGAATTTAAAGTTGCACTGTACATAACCACAATAAGCATATAAAGCTACACTGTATATATCAATAACCTGAATCAGTATTTAAAGCTGCACTGCAAATAACCATAAGCACAATCAAGCTTTTGAGCAAGACCCCTTCCATGTGCACCTTTAATAATATAAGTACAACTAAGCCTAAAACCGAACACCAAAGATAACACTGGTGTGGTCAAACCACTTAACAGATTCTACTACCAGGTTCTATGTATTGATCTGAAATTAAAAACATTTTATTTCCTTATCTGTCCTGATACTGAAATCCCCAAGAAAACCACCTATCTGGAAAACATTAAAACCTATCCTTTCACATGCTGTAACATAACAAATATGAATCTCACCCTGATCTCACATTTCCAAGACATCTTGTTTTTTTCACCTGCCAAGATATGATGAATCCAAACTTGCCATAAACAGGCAGTTCTGGATGCATTGTAGCATTGTAGGTGCTGAGAAGAGTAGTTTTATAAAGCAATAGTGATTTCTAGAAACTGAATTAAGTGCTGATCACAAAATGAAAACAAACAGTTTCCTTTTGTGGTCAGCAAACCAAAATCCTACCACTAACTTCAGACAAATGGTAGTGTTATAGAAATATTTTTTCATAAGGTAAGGTGTCAAGTTAGGGCTGGGGACAGGAAGAGGGTTAAGATTAGCATAAAATAGTACAGGCAGGTAGGACTTCACCCCTCAGCACAACCTTACTAATGTGTGCTATCACTAATCTTGCCCCTAACCCCAACACTATACCTTAACTTAGAAAAAAATCCTTTTATAACATTACGTCTACTCAGACCCCTCAAACTTTCCTGACATGCACCAGCACACAAGTATGACACTAAATGTATCGTCAGCCTTAACTCTTACTAACCTTAACCAACAAAGACACACATATACAAACATTCACACGCACAGAAATGCATGTATGCATACACACATAAACGCTTGTATGCACACACACACACACACACACACACACACACACACACACACACACACACACACACACACACACACACACACACACACACACACATACACACACAGTCTAATCTCTAAGGTAGAAACATTTGGATTGTCTCAAAGTTTTGGCACTAAAACACAATTCAATACTTACCATAAGCATAACCACTTGATCTTTCTCCTTACAATACCTTCAGCACTCGACAAAGAGTGATTTCATGCTTTCAGTCTATTTTCAAAGTAGCTACTCTTCAAATGAAATGACTATTCAACAGAGTGAACTGTGCCCATGTGTGTGTGTGTGTGTGTGTGTGTGTGTGTGTGTGTGTGTGTGTGTGTGTGTGTATGCTTGTGTGTGTGCATGTGTGTGTGTGTGTGTGTGCGTGTGTGCATGCATGTGCATGCATGTGTGTGCGTGTGCATGTGTGTGCATGTGTGTTTGTGCATGTGTGTGTGCATGCGTGTGGGCGTGTGTGTGTGTGTGCATGTGTGTGTGCATGTGTGTGTGTGTGTGTGTGTGTGTGTGTGTGTGTGTGTGTGTGTGTGTGTGTGTGTGTGTGTAATAAAGCCAGAGAAGTGTGGAGGGGAGGGGGATAAGTTCAGCTTACTCTGCTTTTAAAATGCTTAATTCTGAAAAAACAGCTCCTCCTGTGTTCTTCCAGAACTAGGTTTATATCAATCAAAACGCAAAACACATCTATTAACCTACCTCCAAACACAGGAATCACAATGGAAACCTCATGTTCAGTCATGACACAAGTGTAAACAGTAAGTAAAAGTATCATTTATCAGGGCATCAAGCACCTGTCTAACAAGTTATTGGTTCCCTAAAATCAAAGTGTGTCTTTCACATAGCTTTCTTACAATCTCTTTTGTGCGTGCTACAGGACAGAAAGTACAGTTTTGTAAGTGAACCTACCATAACAGTAAATGTCTGAATGATCACTACTGCAGTAGTCTTAGCTATTTGGGTTGCATCCTGCCAAAGATATAACAGCCGACCAGCTTCCAAAACTTCTGGGCAACTGCCATGTGGCCAAGCTGTGAAGAAGCTCAAGCTGAGCTGTCCAAAAGACAAGTTTTGGGGTGAAGCACTTCAGAGCTTGTCTGCCAACAGATAGAGGGAGGCTAAGCCTTGAAAGAACAATGCTAGGAGCAACTCTGCCCACAGGAAAGAAAAGGCATCTGTCTTGCAGGCCTTCTTGCATGGAGTCCTGTAAAATAATCTTTCCAGTTGATTGCTCAGAGAGGAGGGAAAGAGGCCTACTTGAGGAACTCCCCACATATGGATCAAAACTCCCCACATATGGATCAAGACCCCCTGATCTAGTTTCCATTCATGAGGATCTGTCCTGCTCCTGCTCAGTTTGTCTGCCACACAATTTCTCTCTGACAGAATGTAGGATGCCTGTAGAGTGACATTGCACTGTGAAGTTATATGTTAAGCTAACATATCTAGTCTGAAAAGAGGGTATGACCAGGTCCCACCTTGCTTGTTGATGTACCATATAACTGTGGCACTGTGTGTAACCTCTTGAAGAGGTCCAGGGGACCAAAGCTAGTTCAAACATTAAGTTTCTTGGTTAGGGCAAACATCTCCTTGATAATTATGTGCTTGTATCTGTTCTTGATGTCCCACACCCCCTTCACTTCTATCCCTCTTAAAACTGCTCTCCAAGCAAAATATAAACTGTCTGTGGTGACTTCCTGCTTTAAAGCAGGAAGGGAGAAGGGGAGACTTGGATTTAAGGTCTCCACCAAAGGATTTCTCATCTGACAAACCTCAGCACTGGGCTTTGAAAAAATAAAGATTGTTGATGATGAGACCAAATAGATTTCTTATACCACTGTATTTTTGGGAGAGTGGCCTAATGGTTAAGGTGTTTGCCTTACAAACACAAGGTGCAGGGGTTGAGTCTCACAAGGGATAATTGGCTAGGCTTAAAATGGCTCACAAGGGCAATTAGCTTAGTACTAATCTATGAACCTATGTGGAATCTTGCCAGGGATATCATGAGAATCATACAGTAGATGCCATGAGACCAGAAATCCAGTGGTATTCCATCGCAGTGACTAAAGTCTGAGTGGAAAACCTTATAAATAGATCTAAATAAAGATTTTTTTTTGTGGAAGAAAATGTTTTTGAACTGAGGTGTCTAGCTGACATCCCAGCAATATGATCCTGTGTGAGGGAGTCAAGAAAGACTTTTGAATCGCAGCTTGTGTAGCAGATCTTTCACCCAAGAGAGAGCTTCCTAACACATTGAAAAAATAATTTGCAAAAATAAGCATATCATTTAAATGTGGACAATGTGTGGATAACCTGTAGCCTGCAATGAGATATAACTGGAGTTAGACACTTTGTGAACACTCTTGGTGCAGAGGATAGCCCAAAGGTTAAGGTAGAGAACTGATAATGTGATACAGACACACACAACCTTAAGCAACATCTGAAGTTTGAATGAATAGGGATGTGATGATAAGTATCTTTTAAGTCTAGATTTGACAGAAAACTTGAAAGAGGAAGAAAATGTAATCGGGTGTGAGGTAACATCATTTTGAATTTGGGCACTATTACAAACAGGTTAGGAAACAGAAGATCTAGAACTGGTCTACACACATTTTCTTTCTTTGGCAATAGGAACACCCTAAAAAAAAACCTTCATCACCTGAGAAGGAAGAACTTGTTGTTTCACTCCTTGGGATAGTATGCGATGAAGAACAGGTGGAAATAAAACAGACTGATCAAGAGGGTGAGGAATGACCCTCTGGAAAGGAGGAAATTCCTCCCACTGTCATCTGTAACCTTGATGAATGATTTTCAGAAACCATTTGTCTGAATCTTTTGCTAAAGACAAAAAAGGAGATTCAGACTTCCTGGAAGAAAAGTTGCCAGGGTGGGAGGAGGTCACAAGGTCTCTTAACTTATTACATTGAAGTGATACCTCAAGGAGCATCTGCAGTTAATTCCTATTGACACCTCTAGGCATCAAATATTGCTTGCTCATATTTGCATCAATAGTTCTAAAACAATGCTATGTACAAGGTTTAAAAGATTTCTTCTTAAAGCTTACACAGTGGCAAACTCAGTTGTATTAATATTTGACCTCTGTCTAGTTCAGGTAAATAGATATCACCTGTTGATTTTATTATATTAATTTATATAGATATACTGTAATGTTCACATTTTTATAAATATCTCAACAACAAAGTAACACAGAAAGAACTTCTTAGCCTCAAATGAAAGTTCTTAGCTAGATGAATAAAATGCTGCTGACAGTATGTGTGTAACATTAAGGGTTGCTGAGATGTTGTAAGTTGTTTACAAAATATTACAAATGTAATAGTTACTGTGTTTACTGTGACTTATAAAATTTGGTTTAAGACCTAGAACCTAAAGAATACTACCAGTTTAAAAAAGGCTTGTGCTGAAGAGTTTCCCATTTATACTTCTTTCATAATGGTATGGTTCCCGAGATATGAACATTTGTTTGTAATGTGAGGACATAATTTGATTCTGTCAAAAGGCTGAGGCTCCGCCCATTGGAATCTACAATGCAAATATCCTGAGCGCCATTGGAGTGAATGGGTTAAATAGTCATTCAGACTTGTTGAACTGTCTTTGGTTTTGGGGGGGGGGGTTCAAGACTTTATTTTGGAACCCCCTTGCTATTTCTTCTTAAACATCTGTTTACTTGAATTTTGTTGAGACTGTTTATTCTGTTTTTGACGAAATTGGATGAGGGGATAAAAAAATCCCTTGCACAATTTGAAAAAAGGAGATATGAAAACTCTTAGATTTTTTCCTGGATTAGCTTGCCCCAAACACTAAATCTCTACCCAAGAGTATTTAAAATCTAATTTTTAACCATACCTCGGAGGTTCTGAGAATGCAGCCAATCAAACTCCTTAAACCAGTACCAGTGACCATAACCCTGCAATAATTATCAATGGAGTCATATACACACTGCAAACAATGAGTGGTGACCTGTAGAATAGAAAAACAAAGTTATTTAAAGCAGATTTTTGTTTCTCAAAAGAAGAAACTGTAGATAAAATATTCATCATACTTTCACAATTTGTCAGGACAAATTTTAAGCTATGAGTCTGACAATTCAAAATTCTGAAAATCAAAGTTGCAGAACACTTTTTCCAATATCTAACAATAATTTTCCTATCCTTATCAGAAAGAGTAGAACTGAAAATAGCTAAGTACTTAGCAGCAGTGGAGTCAGGTTTGGGAATAGTGTACACAAATTTAAAATACTGAGGAACGTTATACAGCCTATTTGCCTTTTTTGGGGCAGCTGACTATCAGGAAAATTGAAGGCAGTAACAAACACATCTTCTAAAGTAGACAGAGCAGGATAAATGGGTGTGAATTTTGGAAAATCCTTCTGTAACAACTCATAGCATTTTCTGAGGAACTGAGAAACTTCAGTGTTTTCCTATTGAAAACACTGGCACATTCTAACAATAGTCTCACAGAAAGAGAAACCCGCAAGGAGAATACAACACTGAGCTCTCCTATGAGTCAGAAATCCGAGGAAAAAAATGTATCCACCTCTCTATCTTCCTGTTCAGATTCAGAATTTTGAATCTGTTCAGGAAAAGAGGAATCTTTTTTTTTCTTTTACCAGAAACTATTTTGCAAGAAGGATCAATAACCAGAATTAAACCCTGAGCCGCAGCCAGTAAGCTACTCCTATCGAAAGAAATTTGAGGAGTACATACGTGCTTGCTTTTCTGTTTCATTTTGACAGGAAAAAAGGGGTCAACCATGTTACTAATGGTAGCAGCTGCTTCTCAAGGGATAGGCACACAATGCTGACACAACAGGGAAACCATCCTTGTTTCCTCTCCCAGGACAGACAAGAGTGATTATCTCTTTCCTACTGAGGTGACCCTCAACACCCACAGTGTGCATGGTTAATCCTTGGTCCAGAGTGATAGTAGGTGCTATACCACAGGATTCAGGGGAAAAAAATGAATGCTCTGAGGTACAACAAATGGCCACAGCAAAGTCATCTGCTTGGGACTAAGGCACATCATTAGCCTGTTATAGGGGCAAAGTTTGTTTGCTTAACTTTATTTATTTATTTATTTATTTATTTATTTTGTGGTTGGAGACTGACCATGGAACCAGTAGCTTGTTCCATTGTCAAACTGAAAATGGTGCCTCTTTCCTGGAGAAGACAAGCAATAATTACTAGTAAATACTATCAGTCCACAAGTTACATTTTTGACAGGAAAAACACAGTAAAAAGCACTTTAAAACACTATATCAGACCACAAAAGAAAAAGAAAAACAATTTTTCCACAGAAATTGTTTTTCAGTTACTTTACACTACTTTTAAACTGACAAAAAAATTCTCCATTTACAAGTATGTTACAGTCTTGAGACAGTCCATTAAAACACAACAATCCTAGCTTGAAAATATCTTTCCTGAAGAGAAAAGTAATAAAACATCATTAAAATATGAAAATGGCAGTTTTTCCCCCAAAGGAAACTTATCTGTCCAAGAAAGGAACGCACAAGCCTAACCATTAAACACTGAAAACCTCAGAGGAGCGTACTCTACTGCATCAGTAAAGCTCTGGAATAAATAATAGTGGTAGAATGTTGACTCTCTCCCAAACTTGTCTTTTAGTCAGCTCAGCTCAACCTGTTTGATAGTCTGGGTGCATGCAAGCTGGCCGGCTTTTATATCCTTGGCAGGATATAACCCATATAGCCATCCCATAACTGCCAGGGATGGTGCATAGGATTGTGTGCCACACTGTTGATGCACTCCTATGCCAGATGGAGCACCTGCTTTCCATCCTCGTGCACAGCACCAGTAGGAGGCACAGACACTGGGCACTGCAGCCAGCAGTGCAGTGAGCTGACAGTGATGACAGTTCACTGCGGACTAGTTCACTGTTAACCACCTTAAGGAGGATGGGATCAAGATTTCCCACCTTCTCCCCATCCATGGTGTTCATCCACCTCATGTGTTCTTCACCATCCTGTCTCTTGTCTTGTTTGTCTTGTCTGCCTGTACACAAATATGTACTGATATGTAGAGACTAATTGTCATTCATGTTAACCTGCTTTTGCATATATGTACTTGTGATTTTGATTGCGATTTTGTACTATTATATTTGTACTAGTCAATTGAAATGTATGTTTTAACTTTGGAGCTTTTCTCCCCGGGTCTTCACTGAAAAAAGGCTCTGTCCCAGCTGGACTAACCCAGCCAACAAATGTCAAATAAATAAATAAATAAATAAATAAATTGCTTTCTCACCTCCCCAACTTACCTCACCCAGACACTTCCTCTCTCTCTCTCTCTCTCTCTCTCTCTCTGAAAAAAAAAGACAACTGTCCCACAAAAAAAAAAAAATCATCCCATACACAGCTCTCTATTTCGCACATGTGTCTTCATGACATACATGATTTTTTCAAATTGTCTATACAATTCTCTATACAGCCCTATCTGGAGGTGACAGTCCAAATTCAACAAAATTTGTATGTTTTATTCTGGAAGAAATTGATAGTGATGGTTCTTTTATATGTCTTTCCTGTACATTCCTGCCTTGTTTTCTCTTTGCCCATTCCCCTGCTTGCTGTGAATTTCATCACTTTCCTGTCTTCTCCATTTCTTTCTTTTTTTCCATTTCTTTTCTTTAAAGAATTATTGTACAATGGTGCGAGGTGAGCACCAATGCAAAGCAACAGTAAAAGGCAACAATATAAGTAGATATATTTAAAGTATCATACACACTTGCAAAATTATTACTTCGACCTGTATTTGAACCCAGTACCATCTGTCTCTGACAATAATGCATTAACGCTTGCTGCCACAGAATCAGTTAGCTAACAGATCTATTTAATACATTCTATAGTAAGTGACACAGTTTAGGAACAATTTCCTTTTGTAGTTCCCTGTGCTTGCTCCCATAACACTAATGCTGGAGGGTGGCTTAATGGCTAAGGTGTTTGCCTTACAAACACAAGGTGTAGGGTTTGAGTCTCACAAGGGATAATTGGCTAGGCTTAAAATGGCTCAGAAGGGCAGTTAGCTTAGTACTAATCTATGAACTATGAAGCAGCATTGCGCAATCTCCTGTAATGCTTTATAAAGCATTATTGCACAATGCTCATTTAGTTTTGTACACCAGTAGTGCTCAATGTTGCATGATTATGTGAGTCAAGCAGCATCAATAAACAATGCTACTACCAAAATATTTTAATGTATTACCTACAGCTAAACCATTTGCTCCAAAAAGGAAATTATTACTGCACTAAGTACATTAATTCCTGCAGCCAGAGATTCAGTTAGCTACCAGGTGTATACACCAGCAGTTAAGGCATAAACCCATATGTCATAAGATGGGTTGCCAACTGGCTAACTGATAAAATCCACACTGTGAAAGTAGTGGACTCCAAATCTAACTACTGACCACTTACAAGTGGTGTCCCACAGGGATTGATCCTAGGTCCTCTCCTGTTTGGCATCTACTTCTCTGAAGTTCAAGCCAACACAAAGGGACTTTGGCTCACCATGTTCACAGATGATTGCAAAGTGGGAGCCATTATTGATTCTCCAACTGATGTAGACATTCTACAAAAAGGCCTCACTGACACTAATGACTGGTGCCAGAACCATGGCCTTAAGCTCAATGCCAAAAAGTGCATTGTCATTCCCTTTGGGAAAAATTCAGTGCCCATGAACTACCACATAGGCGGTAGTCCACTAAACACTGAAGGTGTGATAAGAGACCTGGGGACACAGGTTTACAGCAACCTCTCATTTGATAACAATATTGCCACTGTAGTCAGAAAGTCCTTCTATGTGGCATATCTCATTACAAAAGGTTTCTCATCCAGGAAGAAAGAGGTCATAATCCCTCTTTACTTATGCCTCATTAGACCTATTATAGAATACAACACCCCGTTTGGTATGTACCTCACTAGACACCTACAACAACTGGAAAGGCCACAAAAATACCTCACTAAGAGGATGTTAGGTCTTAGACACATGCCCTATATGGACATACTCAAAAAACTCCAGCTATAGTCTGTCTCTTATCACCTACTTAGAGACAATTTTTGCTTGATGTACAAAGCTATGTCTGACCCAGAGCTGCCAGACATGCTACACCTAAAGAAATCTCAATTCTTCCATGCCACATGCTCCAGGGACCTAAACCTCATTACCACAATAAACAGAACATGCTGGAGGGACAGGTTCCTAACCCAGAGAGTTCCCATACTCTGGAACAAACTTCTCATTCACGTCAAGCAGAGCACTTCACTGGCCCTCTTTAAGAGAAATCTTGATGAGTGGATGGGCAATAGGAAGTTCACCCAGGGGATCACTTCAGTGACCTTGCTTGACAGGGGCACTGGAAACTAACTTAAGGTGGTATAATGCCAGGGAATCTTCTTGGGCTAGGCTTATATAGGCTCCAGGGCCATTAGCTGAGTACACACCCATGAACCTATGAACCTATGCTGGGGAAGGGCTGTAGAAATGTCTGGGTGAGGTAAGTTGGGCAGGTGAGGAAGCAATTGCAGACAGACAAGACAAACAAGACAAGAGACCGGGGTGATGAAGGACATGTCAGGTGAGTGAACACCATGGTTAGGGTGAGGGTGGGGTCATAGCGAACCCATCGATGTCAAGTTAGATGACAGTGAGAATTGAGTCTTCACCCAGTGGACTGCCGTCACTGTCACCTCACCGATGGCTTCATTGTCTGATGTCTGCATCACTTTGTGTCATTTAATACAAAGATGGAGAGCAGTATCTCCAGCTGGTGTAGGTGTGCACCAAAAGTGATGTGCACAGTCCTGTGCCACTGCTCCTGGAAGGAGTCACAGACATATCCTCTGAAGCAAATCTACCTGAGGGGCTGGGTAGTATAGGGGCAGCAGAGGGATTGCTACCAGGTTCTGTACAATATGTGCTGCTGGGCAGCAATGCTTTAGCCAGTGGAGTGGGGCAGGTGCATCTCATGGGATAGTCCTATCTGACTGTGCTGTGGGAAAAACAAAAAATAAAAAAGTAAAGCAAAAAAAAAAAAAAAACCTCCCCCCACCAAAAAAAGAGAGAAATGGATTGGGGTGAGAAAAAAAATGGAGAACATTAGTAGCTTCATATGTAACAAAACATTCATACAATTATTTTACTCTATTATGTTGCCTTTCCATTTAAAACTACACACTCCTAAGACATACATTTGTTTACTGTTAACATTACCCAGCTCCTAATAGATGTCTAATATACAGCAGGTTTCTGTAAGCAATCCTTGATCTGTGCATACATTGCACATATGTGTGGTCTTTATATACTGATTACAGTTTACAGCAAATCAGTGGTGACACTGTTTTACAGCTCTGACACTACATTGCAATACTGATGAAACCTTAACTGTATTGTATTGTATATTTGGCAAGTGCGAATTTTGAAGGCACAACCTATGGCTACTTTGTAATAATAAGCTGCTGTTTTGCCCTCCAGAGTAATGCATGCATACTTCCCTATTACAATTAAGAAATGAATGCTCAGCTTGATACAACTGTATAAGTAACAGATAAATGCACTGTAACTTTTAATGCTAAAATAACCCCACTGTTGGGATGCATACATATCACATGCATCTTGTATCCATGCCAATACAGAAGCATGGGTTCACACATTCAGTTCCCAGTCTGTGATAGCTGCAGAAAAAACAGGGCAGAATACCATTAAGCATACTTATCCTTACTATATCCAGCTTTTAACTCTGACAAGTAGTCACTGTAAGTGATACTTAACACATCTGTGGGGTGTTCCCAGTCCTACATTCCTTGATCCAACAGTTGATGGCATCTCTCTTCTTTATCTTGAGGTCTCTGCAGTGGTGCTTACATTGTTCACCAGTGTGGGGTATACTGGTAGCAGTGGGCAGAGCCTGGGCCAGACTATTCCATGCCTCTGCCTTGTAATCCAAGCCACAATACTCCCTCTGCAACAGTCTGGGCCCATGTTCATTAACTAGGAGTCCAACAAGCACTTTGGACTACTTGACACCCCATATTTGAATACAGAATCTCAAACACACTCCAGGAACAGCAGCCATGCCTATCACAGATCAAGACCAATGCTGAATTATGTTTTTCTTCCAATTGCTGGTATCGCGCTTATTGGGAGTGCACACTTTCTGGATTTTCAACATTTGAAAGTGTTGCACATTGCTTACCATTGTGCAAACACACTGCATGTGAATGCATGCTTCCAGGAAATGTATTTGTGTGATGACCAATAGTATTAATTATATGTATCCAGTGCATGTTTCTGGCTATCTGGGTCCTGTCTGCTACCTGGGTGGCTTATTTGTCCAGTTTGTGCAGTGCCACTCTACATACAAATGAAATGTGCATAGCCAAAGCTAGTTGTTCTTAGCAGAGCATCACACAGACAGTGTCCCCCCAAAAAACAAAAGTGAAAAACAAGTATAAAACATTGAGAATTAATTGAAATGTGGAAACTCAATCTATGACATACAGAGTAGAAATTGTTAATGCACATGACATATAACTTCATAGGACTGGATCCCAACTCTCACTGAAATGCACTGTCACAAAACAGGAGGGGCGACATATCCATCTTTTCCCCATAAACACCTTTGTAGCAAATACATGGAGTAATGCCTCACACAGCCAAGTGCAACTGAATGTACACTGATATCTAAGCATGTTATTTGTAAATGCATTCTGTGTAATATATCTAGATGTACTTCACTTACTGATCACACAACTTTCTATGATTATTCCTTGCAAATATACTATGGTGTCCTATCTTTCTGTGTTTCTTGGTCATTCATAAGTTGTCTGACCAGTACTCATAGGCATGCAGTCTGTACGCCAGTCTATATCATTTACCTTAAAATGTGTGAGGATATTCAGTGGGATCAATATGATATGCAGTTACCATCAAAGTAATGGAAGGTTGGATGTCACAAACAAGCATAGATTGCTGTTTTGGGGTGGAGGAAAGATGGGTTTCTGTCATGGAACATGCAAGGGTATAATGTTCTTTCAAGGAGGGGTGGAGACAGGTTGAGCTACTGCTATGGTTCTTCTTGCTCTCCTTGTTTTGCATCCTGCTGATTTGATTTTGTGAGGGTGGTGAAGCTTGAAATTGCTATGTCTCATTATGTTCGACCTTCTCTGTTATGATTTCCCATTTCAAATGTACAGTGCTAAATAGAGGGCATGCACTGATCATCATTACTTTGGGGAAGTATCAATGTGTGAATCTTTGAGGCTTGAGGCCTACTACTTGTTAGTGGACACATAGAAGTCAAATAAGACTCAGCTGTCAAATGTGAGATTAATTTCTGTACCAGTCTCCTACCCTGTAGTTGCTTATTGTATCAAGTGATGGAATACAAGGCCATGTCATAATACTGTTATACAATACAGTATATGTTCAGGACTTACCTTGTAAATGCAGCAGATGACACATTGTTAGTTTAGGGCTGACTGTGATGCAAGCAGTACACAGCAAGTACATTGGGAGGTAAAGGCTGTGGTTCTGAGTTGAGGTCAGCAGAGATCACAGGGTTACTGTATTGTGCCTCTGTCCACCCTGTAGCACTCTACAGTGTCCATGTCATGTATGTTCTGATAAGTTAAATGTAACCTGAAAACACTTCTCCATCTTAGCATAGGCCTATTGGCAGCAGTAGCAGCATTGCCTACAGCCTGTAGCACATACAAATTAAGTTAAGCAGCAGCATCAGCTCCTAACATTCTGTCCATGTAGAATTTCTGCGTCTGTACTCCACTACTTTGAAATCCACAAGAAAAAACAGCATGCAGTTTAAATGGCTGCTTTATAACTTTATGAATAGCTCTACCAGATTGGTTGATTAACATGCAATTCAACTACTTATTCTGTTATTAGCATCTCTGAAACACAGCCTACACAGATGCAGTCCATTAATAATATACTCCATTATAAAAAAGCAAATGTGTAGCTAACCAAACTGATGGTGAGGATACTTGCTGCATGTTCAGCAAAACAAAATATTTCCCCAAGTTATCTTTACAGAGGAGTATTGAACTCCAGCAGGTATGCTGTCATTTTTTTACCTGCATATGCTGGAATAGGTTCATAGGTTCATAGGTAGGTACTAGGCTATTGGCCCTAGGGCCTATACAAGCCTAGCCAAAAATGTACCCTGGCTTTCGCCACCCAAAAAAATTATTATCCTGTGCCCCTGTCAAGCAGAACCACAGAAGTGATCCCCGGGGTGAATTTCCTATTACCCATCCAATCATCAAGATTTTTCTTGAAGAGTGCTAATGAGGAGCTCTGTTTGACATAGATAGGTAGTCTGTTCCAGAGTATGGGAAGTCTCTGGGACAGGAATCTATCCCTATGAATCCAGCATGTTCTGTTTATTGTGGTGACAAGGTTTAGGGCCCTAGAGCATGTAGCTCAGAGGGATTGGGATTTCTTTAAGTGGAGCATGTCCAACAGCTTTGTATGTTAGGCAGAGATCGGCTCTGAGTAGGCGATATGCGATGGAGGAAAGCTGGGGTTTTTTGAGATGGTCTGAGTAAGGCATCTGTTTGAGGCTAGTAATCTTCTTTGTGAGATATTTTTGCGGCCTTTCCAGTTGTTGTAGATGTCTTGTGAGGTACATACCAAAAGGGGCGTTGTACTCTATGAGGTCTAATGAGTGATGAGTAGAGGGGAACAATGACCTCTTTTTTTCCTGGATTAGAAACCTTTTGTGATGAGGTGTGCCACGTAGATGGATTTCCTGACCACTTTGCAATGTGATTATCAAAGGAGAGACTACTGTCCACCTGTGTCCCAAGGTCTCTTATCACACTTTTGGTGTTAAGTAGACTACCACCTATGTGGTAGTTCATGGGTACAGAATTTTTACCAAAGGGGATGACAATGCACTTTTTGGCATTGAGCTTGAGACTATGTCTTTGACACCAGGCATCTGTCTCAGTGAGACCCTTTTGTAGGATGTCCACATTGTTAGGAGTTTCAATTATGTCTCCTAGTTTGCAGTCATCTGTGAATTTAGTTAGCCAAACACCTTCTGTGTTAGCCTGTACTTCAGAGAAGTAGATACCAAACAGGAGAGGACCCAGGACTGAACCCTGCGGTACTCCACTTGCCACTGGTCTGAAGTCTGATTTGGAGTCTGCTACTTTCACAGTGTGGGTTCTTTCAGTAAGCCAGTTGGCAACCCATCTTGTGACATAGGGATTTATACCTAGTTTAGTGAGTTTATCTATAATTCCAGAGTGGGGGATGGTGTCGAACACCCTGGTGAGATCTAGATAGGCTGTGTGAACCACCTTACCCTCATCTATGGCTTTGGTGACTACTTCAAAGAAGTCCATCAAATTTAGGAGACATGATCTGCCTTTTACAAGCCCAAACTGTGTGGGGTCCAGGGTTTGGAGATCTCCAATGTCTTTGTTTATGAGTTCCATGATGATACGTTCCATGGCCTTGCAGACAAGGCTTGTCAGAATAATGGGGCGGTAGTTCCCTGGGTCTGTTGTGCCCCCCCCTTTGTGGAGTGGGATAACTGTCATGGTGCGCCATTCAATGGGCACAAAGCCTGAGGTGAGGCTATGATTGGACATGGTACTTAGGTGGGGTGCCAGTTCATTCTGTAATTCATGTAGAAGGCAGCCTGGGATGTTGTCAGGTCCCATGGATGCTGTGTTCTTGGCTTTGGAGAGTGAAGTTTTTACCTGTGCAGCCGTGATTACAGGAACTTTGCATTCTTCCGGTATAATGATGGGCCCCTTAGGGGGTGAGAGGGGGGTAAAGTTAGCACTGAACCGATCTGTCAGGATATTGGCATTATCAGTTGGTTCTGTATATTTAGTGTCATTGTGCTGTAACTCAGCAGATCTGAGTGTTGCCATTGAGATTTTTGACATAGCTATAGAATGCTTTGTGGTTGTCTTTAGAATCAGTGGCAATTTTGTTTTCATAACTAGCTTTGGAGGATTTTATGAGGGATCTCAGCTTCTTAATGAGGCTGACCAGGGAGTTGATCCAATTGTGGGATTTTACTCTTTTTTCAACAGTTTCTGTCTTCTGTCGTAGAGTTTGTTTATGGCAGAAGACCACCAGATTGGCTTCATTTTTTTGGAGGATAGCATCTTGGTTCTGTTAGGGATAGCATGATCCATGCACTCGTGTAAGTGCTTATAAAGTGCATTTGTGTAGGATTCAGCAGTCGTACCTCTATTGTCCATCTAAATGGGTGTCATGAAGTTTGCCACTTCTGTCTTAAGAAGCGTGAAGTTGGCTTTAGAGAAATTTTTATGGTTATTTTCCTAATGGGGGGTGGGAGCAGGATGTGGATGTCTAGGGTGATTAGCTTGTGGTCATATCTGACTAACGAGGAGCTGACCTCTGGTGTGCAACACCGGTCACCCATGTTAGTGATGACCAGGTCTAGGATATTGCTGCCTCTGGTGGGGGTGTGGATAAGTTGATCCAAAGCATTGGAATTGATAATTTCCAGAAAACGTTGAGCAAAAGAGTTGGTACATGAGTAGTTTTCCCAGTTAATGGTAGGGTAGTTGAAATCACCCATTATTAGAGTGTTGTAATATATTAATGAATAATGTGAAGCAAAGCCTATAACACTGATAGCTCTTCCAGGGACAAGGTAGTCATCACATCCCTGTATTCTTCCCCTATAAGACTCATTATTGAGTACAACACCCCTTTCAGCCTGTACCTCACAAAGTACATGCAGCAGCTGGAGAAAACACAGAGGATCATCAGCAGGTGAATCCAGGGCCTCAAACATATGCTCTACACAGATAGGCTAAAGGCCCTGTCCCTCTATTCACTTTCCTACAGACTCCTCAAAGGTGACCTGTGTCTGGCATACAAAGCAATCTCGGACCTTGCCATGATAGGACTGCTGCATATCCGCAAATCTAGCTCCACTCGAGTAACCAGCAGACATCAACAGGACTTGTTGGTGGAACAGATTTCTGTCCCACAGACTCCCCTTCTGTGGAATAGACTCCAGCTCCATGTCAAGCAGAGTACCTCATTAACCCTTCTTAAGCTCAACCTGGATAACTGGATGAGGAATATAAAACACACCCCTGGGATTCTACCTGTATCCCTGCTAGACAGGGGCATTGGGTGCTGCTTTGTCAGAACAATGGGCTAAATTCTTGGCTAGGCTTATAAGGGCCTCAGTGCCAATAGCTTAATAACTTCCTGTGATCCTATAATCCTATGAGGAGTGCAGCTGCTGTTGCCTGAGACCAGAGGTTAACCAGGGGTGGGCCTGCTGCAGAACCACCTCTCACCCTCAATGAGGAATTTCTGGAAAATCTTCTGACACAGGACCACTCACAGCAGAGTTGACCACAATATGTCTTTCATGTGGGTGCAACTCCTTCTCATTCCCAGGAAAAGCTTCCAGGTAGACTTTGTTATATGACCAGTTCAATACTCTTTTATAGTAAAACAATTGAAATAAAAGTTACTTTTGTGTCACTTGTGTTTTCTGGGAGGAACTGAATATTAGTACAGTGATAAACTCAGTTTGGAGTTGTCAGCCAAGTTCTTGTAACACGTCATGCTGATTAAGAGAAATGCATGTAATACAGCCAGTCTTACTCTTAAATTTGATGATGTTAGCCTTACCTCTTGCTTAACTTATGTCAAGACCTTCAGGAATCCATCACCATAGGCTTGCTGCAGGTGGTAAGACAAATCAAGTTATTTCAGAACTGAAGATCAATTTCTAGGAATCTGATGTGTCATTTTAGGCCTGTTGTGTGTATTGCTGTACTGTCTGTAATAGTGGTAGCACTGTTAATTGTTTAGCATATATCGCACCATAGTAGTGCAGGTATTAGTGTATGCCTGTGTTTCTCCATTTGTATCACAGGTGACCATGCCCTGTGCTACCTGATGTCAGTGTCTCACCAGACAATAATGATGGTGGTAGCAAAACTGAGGCACAGTCAGGGGGTGCTCGTATTGAATCTGAGACAGAGGTTGACATTCAGCCATCTCCTTCTTTTTCCCTGGACATAAACAGTGGACCTACGCCTAGCCAGTACACTGAACCCACAGATATAGAACAGGTGGAGGGTTATGACGTTGAGTAGGGAAATGTTGCTACTGCAGCTTCAGTACCTGTTGAGTCTTGTATTGAAAGTGCTGGTGAGGTGCCAAGCAGGAGGGTTGACAGAGGTGCTCAGAGGGGGTCTGCTGTCCCTCCTCCTCCTGCTTCAGGTGTCTCTTCCCGTGTCACTCAGTGTATGCTTAGGTCCATCATGGAGGCACAGTCACATTCAGAAAGATGCTCCAGACAAATGCTCATGGTTATTCATGACTGCCTCCACCTTGTTGCCAAATCCCTAGATTGGATGAATGACATGTTGGAATGAGGGGATGTTTGTGATGGACCAAGGGGTGTCTGCCATGGAATCAGCAGTTTCTGCGATTAAACTTTTGCTAGAGGGGAACAGCATCCTTGTGGGCATAGGTCAGCCACAACATCTGCTGAGAGCCAACTTGGCCATTTCCGATCACACTCTCATAGTGGCAGTACTTCCACTGGTCCACTGGGGATTGTGCTGTCCACACTGACATGTGACAGGCCATGGGCTCATGTTCTGGACATTTCTATGAAGGAAGCATGTCCAGCAGACATCAGTCATGCTCAGGTAGCAGCATTCAATCCGACCTTGGGCATGGAGGTGCCAGTGCAACTCCTGGCACAGCCAGTTCCCGTGGTTGGGGGCAACAATGATGGACTGCCACCTCTACTATGCATGGCTCACACCTGTTCAACATACCAAGATGTAGAGCTATCAGTGGGCTTGGCTGTGTTCATGCAGACTGTCACACACCACTTTCACATGGAGGACCCCTACAGACAGTCAAACAGCCTGCCTGCTTCTTTTTCTCTCACACACACTCACCACCCTTTAGGGTCAGCCTAGGCCTCCTGCTCCACCAGCACCCTGTGCAAGTGATGATAACTGTGCTATAATCACAGTTTTCTCTCTTTTGGATTCAGGGATGCAAAAGGTTTTGTGTCTCATGCATGGGGTGCATAGCTACATTAGTGCCTAGTATATCTGCGTTTGTGTTGTTGAACTGATAATTGTACCTGCTAGTTGTATTTGCCTTTCCAAATGATACAGTTGATAGCATTATCATAACAGCACTTTTTAGTGTATTCTCTTGTAAGGGTTGTGAAGTCAGTAACTGCAATGTGTGTCATTACTTTATAAGCTTTTTCTTTAATGTTTTCCAGTATGTATGTATGGTGCACATCATAAGACACACAATCCAGTTCAGATCTCAGGATTGTATGACAGCACTGTAGTCAAACCCACCAGAACACGAATACAGTATAATACTCTGTTTTCCATGAACCTCACCAGACACATGAATTGGCTGGACAGACCACAGGGGCTTTCTCATCAAGATAACACAGGGTCTGTTAATCATGCCATAATGTATGTGGGTAGATAAACTTGTCACTGTTATCTGTCTGGTATTGCATTATATTGTAACTGTGATTCTAAGCCTAATTACTTTTGGTTTAAGCACTTGGACTTCAAGCCAGTTGTCTTACATTATAAAGGTTTTGTAGTCTACACTCTGATGGGAGGATAGGGTAGCCTCTGCCCTTCTCATCTTGGAATTGCTGGTTGAATGCTTATTGTGGCTGTTGTTCTAAGTCTCTTTGTTATGGTTTAAGCACTTGGCTTCCAAACCAGTTATTTTACATTATGAAGGTTACTGATGTAGACTCTTGTGGAAGCTTACATCCCTCTAAGCTGAGAATTGCTGGTTGAAGGCTTATTGTGTCTGTTATTCTGAAAGTATCTTAGTTCTGCTTTAAGCACTTGGGTTCCAGACCACTTATTTCACACTATGAAGGTTTGTTGTCTACATTCTTTTTGGAATATTCTATTGGATTGCTGCTTTATTTATTTAAACTGTTTGTCTGTTGTGATTGCGATTTTCTGCATTTTATAGCAGAGGCTTAATTCAGGCTCGCTGAATCTAGATTATTTGGTATCACTGGAACACTAAAATCAGGCCTCTAACATCAAGAAGACCCATCTGCACCCTTGTGGCAGAACTGTGAAGCCAAGAAGCCATTTGACTTGGGGATTGCTGGAATAAGACTCACGGCTGGCCTTTCCCTTTTTTTACTTGTTTAAAATAGTTTAACTTTGCTTGTATTCCAGCTTTGTGTTTTGGGGTGTTTGCATTCAGTTTACTGGAGCTGCTCATAGCTTGCACTGTTACCCTGCAAGCAACTCAGTTGTGCATGTGAAACACTGACACATTATTTTAACCCTAGCCATCCCTAGAATAGATACATTTTGTTAGTCTGGTCCATCTAGCCTACTCCCCACGAGTTACTACAATATACACCTTCCATAATGGGCAGACAGTTTTCCACTTTTTTTCCAAGCAGCCTGATTTACATGGGCATCCTGAGAAAACAGAGTAATTGCCTCATGTATACTGACAACTAGTCACTGCTAAAACAAACTAATACAACATGTGAGAGCTATATCTATACTATGAATTTGGAATCAATTATCTCACATAACAACAAACCAGATATCAAACATTAGTACACTCAATTCACCTCTTGCACATAAGCTCATACCACATAAACTGACATACACAGAGGTACTCGCTAGAAGCCTAACTAAAGATCAGAGCCCTCCCAAGCACAAACTTATTGCACACAGTGCAGACCCAACAGAATCCAATACACAGTAATGCATACACCAGTGTCTCAGCCAATAAGCCCCTCAGGCAAAACACTTCAAAACCACATATCTTGCTCATAAGTGACTCCATAGTGAGACACACAGATGTCCCTCTTACCAAAATGAACAAGGGGAAGGTCACAGTCAGCTGCCTGTCAGATGCTAAGGTCCATCAGGTCACGCATGCACTCAAGTCTCTCAACAAGGACTGTTATGACTCTGCCATAGTCCATGTTGCATGAATGACTGGAGATATACCTCACTGTACTATATATGAAGGTGCTTAGTCCATGTTGCATGAATGACTGGAGATGTACCTCACTGTACTATATATGAATGTGCTTAGTCCATGTTGCATGAATAACTGGAGATGTACCTCACTGTACTATATGAAGCTGCTTAGTCCATGCTGCATGAATGACTGCAGATGTACCTCACTGTACTACATGAAAGTGCTTAGTCCATGTTGCAGTGAATGACTAGAGATGTACCTCAGTGTACCATATATGAAGGTGCTTATTCCATGTTGCAGTGAATGACTGGAGATGTACCTCACTGTACTATATATGAAGGTGCTTAGTCCATGTTGCAGTGAATGACTGGAGATGTACCTCACTGTACTATACAAAGGTGCTTGCCTCCCCCATAGTGGCCTTTTTAGATAATGTTGTGCTATTATGTTGTTTAATGCAAGGAGCGTAAATCAGAAGCTGCACTTACTGGAAGAACTCCTTACCTTGGAAGATGTCCATGTCTGTGCAGTCACACAGCCATGGTTCTAGGCATAGAGAGCACCCTGGTCATGCAGGGTTACAATGCTTTCCACCACACATCAAAATGAACATGAAAGGACCAAAGGTGGATTTGTATACATCTTCATTAAAGACAAATACAACACAATACTGGTCAAAGAGTATGACTCTGTAGCCCTACTGCAAGTCCAACTAACTCTATGTAAAACCCCCTTCCATACCATTGATAGCTACAGGTCTCCCACTATGAACCATGAGGACCAGTCTGCCTACTTGGACTTAATTGAGTCACTCACTAGACAGCCAAACACCTTGGTCGTATGTGATATCAGCTATCCTTCCATCAATTTGGATTCATATCTGTGAACAAACACACTCACCTTAAGGTTCCTGGACTTGTTAATACACATGCTGTGTAACAGATAGTCTGCACCCTCACAAAAGGCTTGAATGTCCTAGATTTAGTACTGACCAATATAGTGGTTCGCTGCACTAGCCCATGTGTGTTGTCCACCCTGGTCAGGTCAGATCACAATTCAGTCTCATTTGTATTCACAATCATACCCGACACCCCCTCAAGAGCAGAAAGGATGAAACATTTATCAAAAGAAAACTATAGGTTCCTAACAGATGTCATAAAGAGTTGCAAACCACCTGCTACCACTGTCAACAATGACTGATATATAGACATGTACACAAATGGCCTGTATAAACAGTTATACAAATGTATAGAGTCAGATGAAGGTGAATGGATCAAAACAAGTTCCTCATAGAAAACTAGTCACCATGGTGGGCATCAAGCATACATAGGTTATACAACAAGTGGAAGGAATTAATGTCTACGAGCAAGAGGGAACTGATTCAGCAGAGAAAGGACACCCTCCGCAGCTTGAACAAGGAAATTAGCTATCTTGAAAAGTCCTCTAAGGCTACGTAGAAATCTAAAGTAACATCCCTAGCTTCAATGACCCTGACGACATTGCCAACCTGCTACTAGACAGTTTGGGACAAATTTAACCCCCCCCCGTCCCCACTAGATATACCCCAAAGTAAACTTGTCACCAGTCCTCTACCTAGTATCCTCCTATGAACCTAAAGTGATATCACATGGGCTCTGGGCCAGTGTCTGATCCTGGTCTGGTGGGATGGTTGTATGTGCAGTAATCTAACATGGCTGATTACAGCAGCATTGTCTGTTGAGCATATGGTGATACAGTGTCCTGCAAGCTAGTGATAAAACATCTCTGTAATGTCAAGTAATATCTGTCACACACACACACACACACACACACACACACACACACACACACACACACACACACACACACACACACACACACACACACACACACACACACACACACACACACACACACGTGCACACACACACACACACACACACACACACACACACACACACACACACACACACACACACACAAAGTTGACTGCAATGAGAACAGAACCCCTACCTAAGTACACATACTACAAAACACAGTATTACACACAAGGGCCACAGCACATAATGGACTTTTACAAGTCTACAGGTCAATTTATAGTGGATGACATCAGCAGGCCATGTGAGAGGCAAGATGTTGGGAAGGCTGCATGAAATGGGTGTGTAGGCTTCTACAACTATGAAAAGACTAGCCAGCTGACATTGGAGATGTACCTGTTGGATAGTACATCTCCTCTGCTGAGTAGAGACACACACACACACACACACACACACACACACACACACACACACACACACACACACACACACACACACACACACACAAACACACACACACACACACACACCTAGTTGACTGTAGTGAAAACAGAACCCCTACCTAAGTATACAGACTATAGAACTCAGTACTTTAAGCAAGTGCTATGACAGAAATCTGACTTTTACATGACTGCAGGTGAACTTATGTTAGATGACATCAGCAGGTCATGTGGGGAACAACAGGTTGTGAGGCCTGCATAGGCACATATATTCATAGGTTCATATGAGGCCAGTAGCTTACCTGTACAGTATGTCCTAGGTATATAGAAGCCCAGCTGTGTAAAAACACAAGTACCCTTATTGAGCACAGTCAGCTGTTAGAGTTTAGCAGAGCAAGGTTGTCTGCACCACCAACTGACCCTGTCCATGAGGGAGCACACAACATTATATATTACACTTTGTAGTGTCGTTGATATATGTGTTTAGAAATGCTGAGCTCCCAGGGTTGTATTGCTTTGGGGGGTGGACAGCACATGTATATATTGTGAATATATGATGTATACTGTGAATGTGCTCTGAAAAACTGATAATTTGTACAGAACATTAGCTGAAACTGGACAGTCACCTCCAGAGAAAAAGGTGGTGACAACAACATAACCATGTTGTATAACCAATTGGACTGAACCAAGTGTGTCAAGTACACACTTTTGTGACATGGAGAGCTATGTATGGTACTTTTTTTGAGACAGAGAGGAATGTTGCGGAAGGGACACAGGTATGTATGAGGCAGGTAAGTTGGCAGGGTGAGGAAGCAACTGCTGACAGACAGGACATACAATACAAGGCAAAGGGATGGTGAAGAACACAAGAAGTGGGTGAACACCATGGTTGGGGTAAGGGTGTGGACCTAGCAAACCCATGGATGTCAAGCTGGGTGACTGTGAGAATCGAGTCCTCGGCCACTGGACTTTCATCACTGTCACCTCACTGCACTGATGGCTGCAGTGTCTGAAGTTTGTGCCTTGTTGTGTTATTCAGTACATTGATGGAGAACAGTGCCTCCATCTGGTGTAGATGTGTTCCCACAGTGCAGCTCACAATCCTGTTCACAATCCCCAACAGTTCTTCTTGGTGGATGTATGGCTATGGATAATGTAAATATGTTCTGCTTGGTGGATGCATTGATAAAGATAATATAGGTATGTCACTGTTGGTGGATTCTTGGGTAAGGATAATGTAATTATATGCCTTTTGGTGGATGCAGTGGTAGGGATAATGTAGAAATGCTACTTTTTTGTGGCTGGACGGGTAAGGATAATGTAGGTATGTCACTTTTGGTGGATGCATGGGTAAGGATAATGTAGATATGTCACTTTTGGTGGATGCATGGGTAAGGATAATGTAGGTATGTCACTTTTGGTGGATGCATGCGTAAGGATAATGTAGGTATGTTACTTTTGATGGATGCATGGGTAAGGATAATGTAGGTATGTCATTTCTGCTGGACACATGGTAAGGATAATGTAGGTATGTCACTTTTGGTGGATGATGGATAAGGTTAATGTGGGTAAGTCACTTTTGGTGGATGCATTGGGAAGTCTAATGTAGGTATATCATTCTTGGCAGATGAAAGGGTAAGGATGATGTAAGTATGTCACTTTTCATGGATGCATGGGTAAGGATAATGTAGGTATGTTCTATTTAGTGGATGCATGGATAAAGAAAATGTATGTATGTCACTTTTGGTGGATGCGTGGGTAAGGATGATGTAGGTAAGTCAGATTTGCAGGATGTATGGGTAAGGATAATGTGTGTATGTCACTTTTGGTGTATGTATTGCTAAGGATAATGTATGTATGTTACTTTTAATGGATGGATGGGTAAGCATAACAAAAGCATGTCAGTTTTGGTGGATGGATGGATGAGAAAGGATAGCATAGGTATGTCACTTTTGGTGGAAGGATGGGTAAGGCAAATGTAGACATGACCCTTTTGGTGGATGCATGGTTAAGGAGAATGTAGGTTAATTCTGTTTGGTGAATGCATGGGTAAAGATAATGTAGGTATATCACCTTTGGTGGATGCTTGGTTAAGGATAATGTAGGTATGTCACTTTTGATGGATGCATGTGTAAGGAAATGTTGGTATGTTACCTTTGGTAGGTGCATGGGGAAGGATAATGTAGGTATGTCACTTTTTGTGGATGCATAGGTAAGGATAATGTATGTATGCCACTTTTGGTGGCTGAGTGGGTAAGGATAATGTAGGTCTTTCAGTTTTGAAAGACGAATGGATAAGGATAATGTAGGTATGTCACTTTTGGAAGATGCATGGGTAAGGATAAGGTAGATATGTCACCTTTGTTGGATGGAAGGGTAAGTATAATGTAGGTATGTCATGTTTGATGAATGGATGGATGGGTAAGGCAGGCACGTCACTTTTGGTGTCTGGATGGGTAAGGATAATGTAGGTATGTCACTTTTGGAAGATGCATGGGTAAGGATAATGTAGGTATGTCAATTTTGGTGGATGCCTGACTATGGTTTATGTAGGTATGTCACTAGTTGTGGATGCATGGATAACGTTAACGTAGGTATGTTCCATTTGGTGGATGCATGCTCAGAGATAATGTAGCTATCTCAGTTTTTGTAAATACATGGGTAAGGATAATGTACATGGTGACATGGTGGATGCATCAGTAAGAATAATATAGGTATGTCACTGATGGTGGATTCGTGGGTAAGGATAATGTAATTATGTTAATTTTGTTGGATGCTTGAGTAAGGATAATGTAGGTGTGTAACTTTTAATGGATGCATGCGAAAAGATAATGTTGGTATGTCAGTGCTGGTGGATGCTTCAGTAAGGATAATATAGATATGTGCCTCTTGGTGGATGCATTGGCAAAGATAATGTAGGTATGATACTTTTTGTGGATGGAAGGTTAAGGATAACAATGGCATGTCAGTTTGGGTGGATGGATGGATGAGAAAGGATAGCGTATGTATGTCACTTTTGGTGGAAGGCTGATTAAGGCACATGTAGTTATGTCACTTTTGGTGAATGCATGGGTAAGCATAATGTAGGTATGTCACTTTTGGTGGATGAATGGGTAAGGATGATGTAGGTATGTCACTTTTGGTGGATGCATGGGTAAGGATAATGTAGGTATGTCACATATGGTGGATGTATGGGTTATGATAATGTAGGTGTGTCACTTTTGGTGGCTGCATTGCTAAGGATAATGTACATATGCCACTTTTGGTGATTGGATGGGTAAGGATAATGAAGGTATATCAGTTTTAGTGGATGGAAAGATGGGAAAGGATAATGTAGTTATGCCACTTTTAGTGGATGTATTTGTAAGGATAATGTAGGTATGTCATTATCTGTGGATGGATCAGTAAGGATAGTGTAGGTATGTCACTTTTGGTGGATCCATGAGCAGGGATAATGCAGCTACGTCACTGTTGGCGGATGAATGTGTAAGGATAATTTAGGTATATCACTTTTGGTAAATGCATGGGTAAGAATAATATAGCTATGTTCCATTTGTTGGATGCATAGGTAAGGATAATGTAGGCATGTCAGTTTTTGTGGATGAATGAGTAACAATAATATAAGTATGTTACTTTTGGTGGATGCATGAGTAAAGATAATGTAGGTATGTGCCTTTTGGCTGAATGCATGGTTAAGCAGAATGTAGGTATGCTCTGTTTGGTGAATGCATGAGTAAAGATAATGTAGATATATCACGTTTGGTGGATGCATGGTTAAGGAAAATATGGGTATGGGTGCATGTGTAAGGATAATGTAACAATGTGAATTCTGGTGAATGGATGGGTAAGGATACTGCAGGTATGTCACTTTTCATGGAAGCATGGGTGAGGATAATGTAGGTATGTTCTGTTTGGTGGGTGCATAGGTAAAGATAATGTAGGTGTGTCACTTTTGGTGGATGCTTGGGTAAGGATAAGGTTGGTTTGTTAGTTTGGGTGGCTGCATGGTAAGGGTAAAGTAGGTATGTCACCCTTGGTGGATGCAATGGAAAGGATAATGTAGGTATGTCACTTTTGGTGAATTCATGGGTAAGGAAGGTATGTTCTGTTTGGTGGATGTATGGATGGAAGGGTGAGTATAATGTAGGTATGTCACCGTTGTTAAATGGAAGGGAAAGTATAATGTAGGCATGTCATGGGTAAGGCAGGTATGTCACGTTTGGTGTATGGATGGGTAAGGATAATGTAGACATGCACTTTTGATGGATGTGTGGGGAAGGATAATGTAGGCATGTCACTTTTTGTGGACGGATGGTTAAGGATAATGTAGGTATGTTTTTTTTGCTGGATGCATGGGTATGGATAATGTAGATATATCACATTTGAAGGATTCGTGGGAAAGGGTAATCTAGGTATGTCACTTTTGGTGGCTGCATGGGTAAGGCTAATGTAGCTATGTCAATTTTTGTGGACCAATGAGTAAGGATAATGTAGGTATGTCATTTTTGGTAGATGGATGATTAAGGATAATGTAGGTATGTTCTGTTTGCTGGATGCATGGGTATGGATAATTTAGGTATACCATTTTTGATGGATTCGTGGGTAAGGATAATGTAGGTATGACACTTTTGGTGGAAGTTAATGTAGTTATGTCAATATTTGTGGATCGACGGGTAAGGATAATGCAGGAATGTCACTTTTCATGGATGTGTGGGTGAGGGTAATGTAGGTATGTTCCATGTGGTGGAAGAACGGGTAAAGATAGTATATATGATTCACTTTTGTTGGATTCTTCGGCAAGGATAAAGTAGGTGTGTCACTTTTGGTGGATGCTTGGGAAAGGATAAAGTTGGTTTGTCAGTTTTGGTATATGCACAGGTAAGGATAAGGTAGATATGTTTCCTTTGTTGGATGGAAGGGTAAGTATAATGTAGGTATGTCAAGTTTGGTGAATGGCTGGATCGGTAAGGCAGGCATGTCACTTTTGGTGTATGGATAATGTAGGTATGTCACTTTTGGAAGATGCATGAGTAAGGATAATGCAGGTATGTCAATTTTGGTGAATGCCTGACTATGGGTTATGTGGTATGTCACTTTTGGTGGATGCATGGGTAAGGATAATGTAGGTATGTTACTTTTGGTAGATGCATTGATAAGGATAATACAGGTATGTCACTTTTTGTGGATGCATGGATGGAAGGGTGAGTATAATGTAGGTATGTCACCGTTGTTAAATGGAAGGGAAAGTATAATGTAGGCATGTCACTTTTGGTGAATGGATGGATGGGTAAGGCAGGTATGTCACGTTTGGTGTATGGATAGGTAAGGATAATGTAGACATGCACTTTTGATGGATGTGTGGGGAAGGATAATGTAGGCATGTCACTTTTTGTGGACGGATGTTTAAGGATAATGTAGGTATGTTTTTTTTGCTGGATGCATGGGTATGGATAATGTAGGTATATCACATTTGAAGGATCCGTGGGTAAGGGTAATCTACGTATGTCACTTTTGGTGGCTGCATGGGTAAGGCTAATGTAGCTATGTCAATTTTTGTGGACCAATGAGTAAGGATAATGTAGGTATGTCACTTTTGGTAGATGGATGATTAAGGATAATGTAGGTATGTTCTGTTTGCTGGATGCATGGGTATGGATAATTTAGGTATATCATTTTTGATGGATTCGTGGGTAAGGATAATGTAGGTATGACACTTTTGGTGGAAGTTAATGTAGTTATGTCAATATTTGTGGATCGACGGGTAAGGATAATGCAGGAATGTCACTTTTCATGGATGTGTGGGTTAGGGTAATGTAGGTATGTTCCATGTGGTGGAAGAATGGGTAAAGATAGTATATATGATTCACTTTTGTTGGATTCTTCGGCAAGGATAAAGTAGGTGTGTCACTTTTGGTGGATGCTTGGGAAAGGATAAAGTTGGTTTGTCAGTTTTGGTATATGCACGGGTAAGGATAAGGTAGATATGTCTCCTTTGTTGGATGGAAGGGTAAGTATAATGTAGGTATGTCAAGTTTGGTGAATGGCTGGATCGGTAAGGCAGGCATGTCACTTTTGGTGTATGGATAATGTAGGTATGTCACTTTTGGAAGATGCATGAGTAAGGATAATGTAGGTATGTCAATTTTGGTGAATGCCTGACTATGGGTTATGTAGGTATGTCACTTTTGGTGGATGCATGGGTAAGGATAATGTAGATATGTTACTTTTGGTAGATGCATTGATAAGGATAATACAGGTATGTCACTTTTGGTGGATGCATGGGTAAGAATAATGTAGGTATGTGCTATTTGGAAGATGGAGTAAATATAATGAAGGAATGTCACTGTTGATGGATTATTTGGTAGGGATAATGTAGGTATGTCAGTTTTGGTGGATGCATAGGTAAGGATAATGTAATTATGTCACTTTTTGTGGATGGAAAGGTAAGGATAAGGTATGTCAGTTTTGGTGGATGTAGGTGTAAGGATAATGTAGGTATGTTCTGTTTGGTGGATGCATGGATAAAGATAATGTAGGTATGTCACTTTTGGTGGATGTGTGGGTAAGGATGATGTAGGTATGTCAGATATGCAGGAAGAATGGGTAAGGATAATGTGGGTATGTCACTGTTGGTGGATATATTGCTAAGGTTAATGTATGTATGTCTGTTTTAGTGGATGGATGGGTAAGGATAACAAAGGCATGTCAGTTTTGGTGGATGGATGGATGAGAAATGATAACTTATGTATGCCACTTTTGGTGGAAGGCTGATTAAGGCAAATGTAGTTATATCAGTTTTGGTAAATGCATGGGTAAGAATAGTGTAAGTATGTTAGTTTTGGTCGATGCATGGGTAAGGACGATGTAGGTATGCCCCTTTTGGTAGATGCATGGGTAAGCATAATGTATGTATGTCACTTTTGGTGAAGGCATGGGTAAGGATAATGAAGGTATGTCACTTTTGGTGGATGGATGGGTAGGGATAATGTAGGTAAGTCATTTTTGGTGGATGGATGGGTAGGGATAATGTAGGTAAGTCACTTTTGGTGGATGCGTTGGGAAGGATAATATAGGTATGTCACTTTTAATGTATGAATGGCTAATGATGATGTAGGTATGTCACTTTTGGTGGATGCATGGATAAGGATAATGTAGGTATGTCACTTTTGGTGGATGGATGGGTAGAGATAATGTAGGTAAGTCACGTTTGGTGGATGTGTGGGGAAGGATAATATAGGTATGTCACTTTTGGTGGATGAATGGCTAAGGATGATGTAGGTATGTCACTTTTGGTGGATGCATGGGTAAGGATAATGAAAGTATGTCACATATTGTGGATGTGTGGGTTAGGATAATGTAGGTGATTCACTTCTGGTGGATACATTGCTAAGGGTAATGTACATATGTCACTTTTGGTGGATTGATGGGTAAGGATAATGAAGGTATATCAATTTTAGTGGATGGACAGATGGTAAAGGATAATGTAGGTATGTCAGTTTTGGTGGAAGGATGGATAATGCAAATGTAGTTATGTCACTTTTGGTGGATGCATGGGTAAGGATAATGTAGATATGTCATTTTCTGTGGCTGGATTGATAAGGATCATGTAGGTATGCTACTTATGGTGGATGCATGAGTAACGATAATGTCGCTATGTCACTTTTGTCGGATGAATGCATAAGGATAATTTAGGTATGTCACTTTTGGTAGATAGAAAGTTAATGATAATGTAAGTATGTCATTTTTGGTGGTTGGATGGGTAAGGATAACATAGGTATGTCACTTTTGCTGAATGCATGGGGAAGGATAATGTACGTATGTCTCTTTTGGTAGATGCGTAGGGAAGGATAATGTAGGTATGTCACTTTTGGTGGCTGCATGGGTAGGAATAATATAGGTATGTTCTGTCTGTTGGATGCATTGGTAAGGATAATGTAGGTATGTCACTTTTGGTGGATGGATGGATGGATGGATGGATGGATGGATGGATGGATGGGATGGGAAAGCATATTGTAGGTATGCCACTGTGTTGGTGGATGAATCTGTAAGCCTAATGCAGTTGTCTTACTCTTGGTAAATGCATGGATAGGATAATGTAGGTGTGTCACTTCTGGTGGATGAATGGGTAAGGATAATGTAGGTATGGCAGTTTTGGTGGATGCATCAGTGAAGATAATGCAGGTATGTCACTTTTGGAGAATGCATGGGTAAAGATAATGTAGCTATGTTCCCTTTGGTGGATGCATTGGTACTGATAATGTAGGTATGTCAGTTTTGGTGGCTGGATGGGTAAGAATCATGCAGATATGTCATATTTGGTGAATGCATGCGTAAGGATAATGCAGGTATGTCATGTTTGGTGGAAGCATGGGCAAGTATAATGTAGGTATGTCACTTTTGATGGATGCATGAATAAGGATAATGTAGATATGGTCCATTAGGTGGATGCATGGATAAAGATAATGCAGCTATGTTGCTTTTGATAGATGATTGAGTAAGACAAATTCAGTAATGTCAGTTTTGGTGGATGTGTGTGTAAGGATAATGTAGGTATATCACTTTTGGTAAATCCATGAGTAAGAATAATATAGGTATGTTCTGTTTGTTGGATGCATGGGTAAGGATAATGTAGGTATGTCAGTTTTTGTGGATGAATGAGTAACAATAATGTAGGTATGTTACTTCTGGTGGATATATGAGTAAGGATAATGTAGGTATGTGCCTTTTGGTGGATGCATGGTTAAGGAGAACATAGATATGTTCTTTTTGGTGAATGCATGAGGAAAGAAGATGTAGGTATATCACTTTTGGTAGATGCTTGGTTAGGGATTATGTAGGTGCGTCACTTTTGGTAGACGCATGGTTGAGGATAATATGGGTATGTCACTTTTGATGGATGCATGTGTAAGGATAATGTAGCTATGTCCATTTTGGTGAATGGATGGGTAAGGATACTGCAGGTATGTCACTTTTCATGGATGTGTGGGTGAGGATAATGTAGGTATGTTCCATTTGGTGGATGCATTGGTAAAGATAATGTAGGTGTGTCACTTTTGATGGATGCTTGGATAGGAATAAGGTTGGTTTGTCAGTTTTGGTTGCTGCATGGGTAAGGATAAGGTAGGTATGTCACCCTTAGTGGATGCAGTGGAAAGGATAATGTAGGTATGTCACTTTTGGTGAATTCATGGGTACGGATGATGTAGGTATGCCCTCTTTGGTGGATGCATGAGTAAGGAAAATTTAGGTATGTCACATTTGGAGGATGCATGGGTAAAGCTAATGTAGGTATGTCACCTTTTTTGAATGGAAGGGTAAGTATAATGTAGGTATACCACTTTTGGTGAATGGATGGATGGGTAAGGCAGGTATGTCACGTTTGGTGTATGGATGGGTAAGGATAATGTAGACATGCACTTTTGATGAATGTGTGAAGAAGGATAATGTAAGCATGTCACTTTTTGTTGGCTAATGGGTAAGGATAATGTAGGTGTGTCACTTTTGGTGGATGGATGATTAAGGATAATGTAGGTATGTTCTGTTTGCTGGATGCATGGGTATGGATAATGTAGGTATACCACTTTTGATGGATTCGTGGGTAAAGATAATGTAGGTATGATACTTTTGGTGGAAGCTAATGTAGCTATGTCAATTTTTGTGGATCGACGGGTAAGGTTAATGCAGGAATGTCAGTTTTCATGGATGTGTGGGTGAGGGTAATGTAGGTATGTTCCATTTGGTGGAAGAACGGGTAAAGATAGTATATGTGATTCACTTCTGTTGGATTCTTAGGCAAGGATAAAGTAGGTGTGTCACTTTTGGTGGATGCTTGAGGAAGGATAAAGTTGGTTTGTCAGTTTTGGTATATGCACGGGTAAGGATAAGGTAGGTATGTCTCCTTTATTGGATGGAAGGGTAAGTATAATGTAGGTATGTCACATTTGGTGAATGGATGGATGAGTAAGGCAGGCATGTCACGTTTGGTGTATGGATAATGTAGGTATGTCACTTTTAGAAGATGTATGAGTTAGGATAATATAAGTATGTCATTTTTGGTGAATGCATGGGTAAAGATAATGTAGATATGTTACCTTTGATGGATGCATGGGTAAAGATAGTGTAGGTGTGTCACTTCTGGTGGATGGATGGGTAAGGATAATGTAGGTATGTCACTTTTGGTGGATGCATGGGTAAGGATAATGCAGGTATGTCACTTTTGGTGGATGCATGGGTAAGGATAATGTAGGTATGTTACTTTTGGTAGATGCATGGATATGGATAATGCAGGTATGTCACATTTGGTGGATGCATGGGTAAGGATAATGCAGGTATGTCATTTTTGGTGGATGCATGGGTAAGAATAATGCAGGTATGTTACATTTGGAGGATACATTGGTTAAGATAATGTAGGTATGTCACTTTTGGTGGATGCATGGGTAAGGATAATGTAGGTATGTCACTTTTGGTGGATGCATGGGTAAGAATAATGTAGGTATGTTACATTTGGAGGATACATTGGTTAAGATAATGCAGGTATGTCAGTTTTGGTGGATACATGAGTAAGGAAATTGCAGGTGTGTCACTTTTGGTGGATGCATGGGTAAGAATTATGTAGGTATGTCACTTTTGGTGGATGCATGGGTAAGGATAATGTAGGTATGTCACTTTTGGTGGATGCATGGGTAAGGAGAATGCAGGTATGTCACTTTTGGTGGATGCATGGGTAAGAATAATGTAGGTATGTCCAACTTGCCGGATGCAGGGGAAAAGATAATGTAGGAATGTCGCTGTCAGTGGATGCATCAGTAAAGATAGTGCAGGTATGTTCTGTTTAGGTTCATAGGTTCATAGGTGTGCACTAGGCTAATTGCCCTGGAGCCTTTACAAGCCTAGCCCATAGAAGTGCCCTGACATTGTGCCACCTGACGTTAATTCCCAGTGCCTCTATCAAGTAGAGCCACTAGAGTGATTCCCAGGGGTGAACTTTCTATTCCCCATCTACTCATCAAGATTTCTCTTGAAGAGGGTCAGTAAGGTACTCTGCTTGAAATGCATGGGAAGTCTATTCCAGAGCATGGGCAGTCTCTGGGTAAGGACCTTGTCCCTCCAGTATATTCTGTTGATTGTGGTAATGAGGTTAGGGTCTCAGGAGCATGTGGTGTGGAGAGATTGGGATTTCTTTAGATGGAACATTTCTAACAGAGCTGGGTCACACATGGCTTTTTAAGTCAAGTAGAGATCGCCTCTAAGTAGGCGATATGAGGCAGAAGATAGCTGGAGTCTTTTGAGTTTGTCTCTGTAGGACGTGTTTAATGCCTAGAATCCTCATTATGAGGTACTTCTGTGGCTTCTCCAGCTGATGCAGGTGTCTAGTGAGGTACATGGCAAATGGGGCATTATACTCAATGATTGATCGAATGAGGGAAGAGTAGAGAGAGATGATGACCTCTTTCTTTCTAGATGCAAAACCCTTGGTAATGAGATGTGCCACATAGAAGGACTTTCTGACCACAGTGGCAGTGTGGTGGTCAAAAGAGGTTGCTGTCAACCTGTGCCCCCCAGATCTCTTATAACATTTTCAGTGTTCAGTGGCCTCCCATCGATGTGGTAATTAGTGGGAAATTAGGTTTTCCCAAAGAGGATGACAACGCATTTTTTGGTGTTAAGCTTAAGACCATGGTTTTGACACCAGTCATTGGTCTCAGTGAGGCCTTTCTGTAGGATGTCTGCATCACTTGGGGAGTTAATAATAGCTCTAAGCTTGCAGTTGTCTGTGGACCTGGTCAGCCAGAGTCCCTTTGTGCTGACCTGGACTTCCGAGAAGTAGATGCCAAACAGGAGATGGCCCAGGATTGATCCCTGTGGGACTCCACTAGTGACTGGTCGGCAGTCTGACTTGGAGTCGGCTACTTTTACACTGTGTGTTCTATCTGTGAGCCAATTTGCAACCCACCTAGGGATATAGGGGCTGATGCCTAGTTTGTTGAATTTATCAATAATTCCTGAGTGAGGAATGGTATCAAAGGCCTTGGTCAGATCAAGGTAGGCTGTATGAACTGCCTTACCTTCATTCACAGCCTTGGTGACTGACTCAAAGAAGTCAACCAGGTTGAGCAGGCATGATGTCCTTTCACAAAACCAAACTGTGTGGGGTCTAGAGTTTAGAGATTTCCTATATCTTTGTTAATCGGGTCCATGATGACGCGCTCAATAGCTTTACATATCAGACTCATCAGGCGAATGAGGCGATAATTCCCAGGGTCTGTAGTCACTCCCCCTTTAGGGAGAGGGATGATTGTAGCAGTGTATCATTTGGTAGGGCAAAGCCTGAGGTGAGGCTGTGACTGAACAGGGCATACAGATGTGGTGCCAGTTCGCTTTGTAGTTCATGTAGAACACAGCCAGGGATATTATTGGATCCCATGGAAGCTGTATTCTTGGTTTTGGACAATGCAGCTTTAACCTGTGCTGCAGTAATGCTGGGTGCCTGGCATTCTTCTGGTATTGTGATTGGTCCTTTAGGGGGAAGAGAGGGGTAAAGTTGGCACTGAATTTGTCAGCCAATATGTTGGCAATATCTGTTGGCTCAGAATGGGAGGTACCATTGAGCAGTACCTTAGAGCAAATCTGGGTATTGTCATGGAGGTTCTTGATATAGCTATAGAAGACTTTGTGATTGTTTTAGTGTCTGCCACAATTCTGCCTTTATAGCTGTCTTTAGAGGATTTGATGAGGGATCTCAACTTTTTGTTGAGGCTAATAAGGGAGTTTTTTCCAGTCTTGAGACTTCACCCTTTTCTGCAACAGTTTCTTCCTTCTGTTGTAGAGTTTATTAATGGCAGGGGACCACCAGACTGGCTTCTTTGTTTTGGAGGAGGCTATTTCCATGCATTTGTGTACATGTTCATACAGTGCGTTGGTGTATGATTCTGCAGTCATGCAGCTATTTTCCATTGGCATGGGTGCTGTGAAGTTAGCCACCTCTGTTTTTAGGAGTCCAAAGTCAGCTTTAGAGAATTTTTCAAGGTGGTTACCTTTGCAGGGGGTGTGGGTGAGATGAGGATTTCCATGGTGATTAGTTTATAGTCAGATCTGACCAGGGAGGGATTGACTATTGGTGTAGAGCAATGGTCACTCATGTTAGTAATAACTAGGTCAAGGGTGTTGCCTCTTCTAGTGGGGGTCAGAATGAGCTGGTCCAGGGCATTGGAAGTGATGAATTCCAGGAAGCATTGGGCCAGTGTATTGGTGCTTGAGTAGTTTTCCCAGTTGATGGAGGGTAGTTGAAGTCTCCAAGTAAGAGGTTGGATTGGACCTTGATAGATTCCAGGGTTCTTAGGAACATGGAGTGGAAGTCTAGGGACATGGTTGGGGACCTATAGCAGGCTATGACCTGGATCGCCGTCTTACCCAGTGTTAGTTGTACCTGAAGTATCTCAGATGCACTAATCTGGAAGTGTGCATATCCTTTATGAATATGGAGACACCACCGCCTTTGGAGCTTTGGTCCATGTTTCGGGGCCGAAAGATGTGGAATGAGTTATAGCCTGGTAGTACAGGGGTGCTTTCTGCCGCTTTAAACCAGGTCTCCGTTACAGCGCAAATGTCAGTGTTCTCCATTTTGAGGACTGCTTTGAGTGAGTGCATCTTGAGATTTAGACTTCTAGCGTTGAGCAACAAGACCCTCAGATTGCATTTATTTTTAGCTGTTATGGTGGTAATTTAGCCCTTGTCACACCACCTAAAAAGAGACTGTAGGGGTAGCAAGAGCCTTAGCCAGTACCCGGATACCCAGGGATGACAGATGCAGGCCATCTCTGGCAAAGCATCGAGGTCTGTCAATCATGTCATCCCAAGCAGATACTGGATCCCCTTAGAATGACAGCAGAAACTTAGCCAGTTGTTGAAGTCAATAATTTTTTGTTTGTACTGTGGTATCATTATGGGTGATGGTAGGATACTGCTCAGGGCTAGTGTCATACATGCCTGGGCCACATAATCAGAGAGCTCCACCATGTCTCTTTTTATGTAGTCCAGGGAGGTGCATCTCAGGTCATTCACACCCACATGGACAATGACAGAGTCATACTTGTACTTGTTGTGGAGTGACCTGAGTGCGTGTGTTATGTGTCAGATTCTGGCACCTGATAGACAGCTGACTGTTACCTTCTCCTTATTCAACCTAGTGAGTGGGACCTCTGTGTGCCTCAGTATTGAGTCACCTATGATTAGTGTATTGGGCAAGGTGTTTAGCATTAAGGGCTTAGGTTGAGGGGCACACAGTGGAGTTGAGCTATGTGTCCTGCAGTTTGTGCTGTGTTGTGGTGGTTGAGTGCATTTCTGTGTTGGAGGTCTCTGCTGTTTGGGTAAATTTCTATTGAGAGCCTCTGTGAAGGTGGGTGTGTAGTTTGTGTTTTTATGTGAGAGCTGTGATAGTGTGTGTCCTGGAGGGCTATCTGTTCCATGTGGTGTGGTGCAGGTGTTGACCTTCTCCTCTTGACCAGCTAGTCCAGTCTTGGCTGAAGAGTGCATAGCTTCCAATTTGTTGATATACGTGCATCTCTCACAAGTCTGAGTGTTGGGAGGTAAGAGGAGACGGTTGTCTGTGTACATGAGGCAGTTGCTACACTGCCTCAGAATGCCCAAGTGCACCACGTTAATAGGAGAAAGCACAGGGAACTGCCCTTTAATCATGCCAGGAGGCTACCTAGTGCTTACCACTCCTGCTGATAAGCTAGAAGGCTACCCTCCAACACAGAAATGTTTGGGGGGGCTCAGAAGCTTACAAACAGTCCTGGATACAGCAAATCTGTATCTGGGCTAGACTATTTACAGGAAAAGCGGGAAACAAGCACAGATGTGTGCTTTTAAACCAGAAAGTTGAAAGGGATGTAAAAATGTCCCAAACAACCAATAGACTACAATTTCTTGGCCAGAAACCACTCCACTTATGGTGAATAGGATACCTAGTGCTTACCACTCCCACTGATAAGCTAGACGGCTTCCCTCCAACACAGAAAGGCTTTGGGGGGATCAGAAGCTGACAAACAGTCCTGGATACAGTAAATCTGTATCTGAACTAGACTAGTTACAGGAAAAGCAGGAAGCAAGCTTAGAACTTTTTTTTTTTTTTTTTTACAGAAAAGCAGCTAAAACAGCAGTAAAAATTTCAAATGCAGTGCAAGCTAGCACACTTGTATGTTTAGCAATATTAAAGCAAATGCACTTTAAATAAATGCAATTAAATTTAAAAAATGACTGAAAACAAGTGCAGAAGGCAATAAATTAGGAAAAAGTCAAGATAGAGGCATATAGAGTATCATAAAACAATGCCAGCAAATATATACTTAATTCAGTCAAGCAAAAATTAAGACAATGCAGAACTCTGAAAAGTTAAAAAGTACCAAAAGATATACTTATCAGCTCTATATTTCCAGAGTGTTTGAGAAGCACATTCAGTCAAAACACAAGGAGATTCTAGCAAAGTGTTTTTTTTTTGTAAAGTGGAAAGGGAGAAAGGAGGAAATGAAGATAATTCAAGGTTAAGATAGATTGGTATGGATAATGTAGGTATGCCACTTTTGGTGGATGTATGGCTATGGATAATGTAGGTATGCCCTGTTTGGTGAATGCATAGATAAAGATAATATAGGTATGTCACTGCTGGTGGATTATTGGGTAAGGGTAATGTAATTATGTCACTTTTGCTGGATGCATAAGTAAGGATAATCTAGGTATGCCACTTTTGGTGGATGCATGGGTAAACATAATGCAGGTATGTCACTGGTGGTGGATGCTTCAGTAAGGATAATGCAGATATGTCACTTTTCATGGATGGGTGGGTAAGGATAATGTAGGTATGTCAGTTTTGGTGGATGAAAGGGTAAGGATGATGTAAATATGTCACTTTTGGTGTATGCTTAGGTAAGGATAATGTAGGTATGTCACATGTGGAGGATGCATGGGTAAGGATAATGTAGGTATGTCACATTTGGTGGATGGATGGGTAAGGATAATGCAGGTATGTCACATTTGGAGGATGTATGGGTAAGGATAATGTAGGTATGTCACTGGTGGTGGATGCTTCAGTAAGGATAATGCAGATATGTCACTATTCATGGATGGGTGGGTAAGGATAATGTAGGTATGTCAGTTTTGGTGGATTAAAGGGTAAGGATGATGTAAATATATCACTTTTGGTGTATGCGTTGGTAAGGATAATGCAGGTATGTCACATTTGGAGGATGCATGGGTAAGGATAATGTAGGTATGTCACTTTTGGCAGATGCATTGCTAAGGATGATACATGCATGTCACTTTTAGTGGCTCTACAGGTAAGGATAATGAACGTATATCAGGTTTTGGTGGATGGATAGATGAGAAAGGATAACATAGGTATGTCACTTTTGGTGGAAGGATGGGTAAGGATGATGTAAATATGTCACTTTTGGTGTATGCGTAGGTAAGGATAGTGTAGTTATGTTACTTTTGGTGGATGCATGGGTAAGGATAATGTAGGTATGTCACTTTTGGTGGATGCATGGGTAAGGATAATGTAGGTATGTCACTTTTGGTGGATGGATGGGTAAGGATAATGTAGGTATGTCACTTTTGGTGGATGGATGGGTAAGGATAATGTAGGTATGTCACTTTTGGTGGATGGGTGGGTAATACGTCTGTAGGTATGTCACTTTTGGTGGATGCATGAGTAAGGATAATATGGATATGTCACTTTAAGGATAATGTAGGTATATCACATTTGGAGGACATATGAATAAGGTAGGTATGTCAATTTTGGTGGATGGATGGGTAAGGATCATGTAGGTATGTCACTTTTGGTGGACACATGGGTAAGGATAAGGCAGGTATGTTAATTTTGGTTGAACCAGTAGCATGATGTAGAATTGCCACTTTTGGTGGGCACTTGGGTAATGATAATGTAGGTATGTCAGTTTTGGTGACTGTATTGGTAAGGACAATGTAGGTATATCACATTTAGTGTCTGCATGGGTAAGGATAATGCAGGTATGTCACTTTTGATGGTTGCACGGTTAGGGATAATGCAGGTATGTAAGTTTTTGTGGATGCATGGGTAAGGATAATGTAGGTATGTCAATTTTGGTGAATGCATGACTAAGGATAATGTAGGTATGTCACTTTGGATGGATGTATGGATAAGGATATAGTAGTCATATCACGTTTGGTGGATGCATGGGTTAGGATAATGGATGTATGTCACTTTTGGTGAATGCATGGGTAAGAATAATGTAGGTCCATTTTGTTCGGTGGATGCATAAGTAAGAATAATAGGTTCATAGGTTCATAGGTTGATACTAGGCTATCTGCCCTAGGGTATTTATAAGCCTAGCCAGAGTGTGTTCGGCTTTCACCACCCTTTTAGATTAGTTGACTGTGCCTCTGTATAGTAGGTCACAGAAGATAGCCCTTTTGAGGTTAGTTTACTGTGCCTCTGTCTAGTAGGGACACAGAAGAGATCCCAGGGGTAAACCTATGATCTCCCATCCACTCATCAAGATTTCTCTTGAAGAGGGTCATTGAGGGACTCTGCCTAACATGGATTGGGATTTTGTTCCAGAGTGAGGGGAGCCTCTGGGATATGAATCTGTCCCTCCAGCATGTCCTATTTATTTCTGTGCTGAGGTTTAAGTCCCTGGAGCATGTAGCTCTAAGGGATTTGGATTTCCTGAGGTGGGGCATGTCCATTAATTCTGGGTTGGACATGGCTTTATACATCAGGCACAGATCGCCTCTGAGTAGGCGGTAAGCAACTGAGTAGAGCTGGAGTTTCTTTAGCCTAACTGTGTAGGGCATCTGTTTGAGTCCCTTGATCCTATTGGTGAGGTACTTTTGGGGTCTTTCCAGTTGCTGCAGGTGTCAAGTAAGGTACATCCCAAATGGGGCATTGTATTTAATTATGGGCCTGATGAGTGATGAGTAGAGGGGCACAATGACCTTTCTTGATCTAGATGTGAACCCTTTCATGATAAGGTGGGCTACATAGAAGGTCTTTCTAACCACTTTGGCAATGTGATTGTCAAATGAGATATTGCTATCTACTTGGGTCCCCAAATCCCTAATTACTTCTTCCGTACTTAATGGATTACCACCTATGTGGTAATTTGTGGGCACTTTGTTTTTCCCAAAGGGGATGACTATGCACTTTTTGGCATTTAGCTTTAGGCCATGGCTCTGGCACCAGTTGTCCGTCTCTGTGAGACCCTTTTGGAGGATGCTTGTGTCAGTTGGTGAGTCGATTATGGCACCCAGTTTGCAGTCATCTGCGAACTTGGTCAGCCATAGTCCTCCCATGTTAGCCTGTACCTCAGAGAAATATATACCGAACAAGAGAGGTCCCAGGACTGAGCCTTGTGGGGCACCACTTGTAACTGGTTTAGAGTCTCACATGGCACCTGCAATTCTGACCATGTGGGTTCTATCCCTGAGCCAGTTTGCAACCCATCTTGTGACATAGGGGTTGATATTTAAGCTGGTGAGCTTATTTATGATGCCCGAGTGGGGTATTGTGTCAAAGGCTTTTGCGAGGTCCAGGTAGGCTGTGTGGACTACCTTCCCTTCATCTATGGCCTTGGTGACTGTTTCAAAGAAGTCGACCAGGTTCAAGAGGCAAGATCTGCCCTTAACAAAGCCGAATTGGGTAGGATCCAGTGTTTGGAGGTTCTCAATGTCTTTGTTTATGAGTTTCATGATGATACACTCCATAGCTTTGCAGACCAGGCTAATCAGGCTTATAGGGCGATAGTTTCTGGGGTCCGTTGTAGCACCATCTTTGTGGAGTGGGACCACTGTTGCTGTACGTCATTCCTTGGGTACATATCCTGTAGTAAGGCTGAGATTGAACAGTGACTTTATGTGAGGGTTCAGTTCTTCTTGGAGTTCATGTAAGACACAGCCCGGGACACTGTCCGGTCCGATTGATGCTGCCTTTTTTGTTTTGGAGAGGGCAGCTCTCACCTGTGCATCTGTGATGTCAGGGAGGCTACACTCTCTTGGGATAGACATTTGTTCTTTTGGGGGGGAAGGGGGGGGTTTGCACTGAACCTGTCTGCCAGGATGTTGGCAATGTCTGTGGGTTCAGTGTATTTTTTGTCATTTTGAACTAACTCAGAGCATATCTGGGAGTTGCCACCCAGGTTCCTGACATAACTAAAGAAGGCCCTGTGATTATTTTTAGCATCCTGTGCAATTTTTCTTTCAAAGCTGGCCTTAGACGATTTTATGAGGGATCATAGTTTCTTGCTAGTACTGATCAGAGATGCCTTCCCTTTTTGGGATTTTGCTCTATCATGTAGTAGCTTCCTCCTTCTGTTGTATAGCTTATTTATGGCTGGGGTCCACCAGACAGGTGTCCTGCTTTTGGAGGAATGAGTCTTGGTTTTATTTGGGATAGCACGATCCATGCATTCCTGCAGGTTTCCATAGAAAGCATTTGTAAAGGATTCTGCGGTTTGGGCCATATTTACCACTGGCCCGGGGGCTTTGAAGGATTTCACCTCAGTTTTGAGAAGTGTGAAGTTTGCTTTTGAGAAGTTCTTCACAGTGGTTTCCTTGGCTGGGGGTGGGGACGGGATATGGATGTCCAGTGAGATTAATTTATGGTCAGATCTTACCAATGAGGGGTATACCTCTGGTATGGAACATAGAGTCCCCATGTTGGTGATGATCAGGTCCAATATGTTTTCTCCTCTTGTGGGAGTGGTGACCAGTTGTTCCATAGTATTTGAGTTTATAAATTTGAGGAACCGTTGGGCGAGGGTGTTGGGGCTTGAGTAGTGCTCCCAGTCTATGTTTGGGTAGTTGAAGTCACCCAATATAATGGTGTTTGGAGAGACCTTCATACTATCCAGTGTTCTCAGGAAAGCTGAGTGGGGTTCCTGAGTTTGGGAGGGTGGTCTGTAGCAGGCTACAAACTGAAAGGCAGTTTTGCTCACTGTTAGTTCCACATGGATGGTCTCCGATGCTTCATGCAGTGCCACTAACCTGGAGGTGTAGGTATTTTTTTTGAATATGGATACTCCCCCTCCTTTTGTGGTTCAGTCTGAGTTTTGGGGCTGAAAAGCATGGTATGAGGTATAACTTGGTAGTGCTGGGGTGCTCTCAGGAGCCTTGAACCAGGTTTCTGTTACTGCACAGATATCAAGAGCCTCGAGTGCGTGCATCTTGAGGTTTAGACTTCTGACCTTGAGCAGCATTACCCTTAGTTTCTTTTTCTTTGTGTTGTCTGTGGAGATGGGTTTGTCTTTTGAGCCTTGCCTAAAAAAGGCATTATGTGGGTGGCAAGAGCCTTAGCCAGTATTCAAAAGCCCAGGGGTGACAGGTGCAAGCCGTCCCTAGTGAAGCAACGCGGCTTGTCGAGCATGTCATCCCAGGCTGACAGACACTGGATCCCCTTTGAATGACACCAATACTTTAGCCAATTGTTAAAATTGATAATTTTGTCTTTATACTGTGGCATCATTCTTGGAGAGGGTAAGATGCTACTCAAGGTCAGGGTCATACCGGCCTGGGCTACATGATCAGAGAGCTCCTCTATGTCTCTTTTCATGTAGTCTAGGGAGGTACGTCTCAGGTCATTCACACCAGCATGGACAATGACGGAGTCATATTTGTACTTGCTTTGGAGTGACCTGAGTGCTTGTGTTATGTGGCGGATCCTGGCACCTGACAGGCAGCTTACAGTGACCTTCCCCTTGTTCAGCCTGGTGAGTGGGACATCAGTGTGTCTGACAATAGAGTCACCTATTACAAGTGTATTAGGTGTGTTGTTTAGCCTTAAGGCCTGTGACTGCGTGACACACTGACTTTGTGAACTATGTGATACGTGGGTATTGTTGTGGGGTAGCAGTTGCTTGAATGTCTGCTTTGGAGGTCTCTGCTGCTTGGGCAGATTTTTATTTAAAGCCTCCGAGTATGTTTTTGTGTGTTTATGTGTTTGGTTTTCTGTTGCGATAGGTCTATGTGAGACTGGATTTGTGGTGTGTGTGGTTACCTTCTCCTCCTGACTGACTGCGCCAGTATTGGGTTGAGAGAGCTCAGCCTCCAGTTTGGCTATATAGTTGCATCTCTCACATATATTTGAGCTTGTTGGGAGGAGGAGAGGGTGGTCTGTGTACATAAGGCAGTTTAACATTGCCTCAAGATTCCCAGATTCACCAGCTGGACTGGAGAGTAAACCCGAAACTGACTTCTGGACATGCCAGAATAGTATAAGGAACTACTTTTTGACTGATCAAAAAGGACCGATAGTGAGCCAAGTACTTAAAGGGAGTATAAGAGGGTGTAGTGCTTTAGTTTATTAGTGCTTACTTATAAGATTACTTATATGAGCAACTGCAGGGCTTTAGAATGAAAACAGAGTGCTTACTTTGAGATTTAGAACAGTTCTAAGAGAAAAAGTGACGAGCAGACTTTGTAGAGCCGGGAATAGTTTAAACCTGTTTAAGCGGCGCTGCCCGATGGTGCGCTATGCGCAAAATCATGCAAAACTGCACAAATGCGGGTTCTAAAGCAGGGAAACTGAAAGAGATATGAATTGACCCAGAACAGCCAATAAGCTACTAGTTTTAGGGCTGAGACCACTCCTCCAGGGACAGATAGGCTGCTCAAAGCTCCCCACTCTCACTGGTGAACAGAGAAGCTTCCTCCTATCCAAGTAAGGATATGGGCAACACAGGAAACTATACCACAGTCCAGAATTCAGCAAAACCTGAAATCTGGACTAATCTAGTTCAGCAAAGGCAGGAAAAGAGAATATATATATATTTTTTTCATGAAACAGCAGAAAAACACACACATAAAACACTGTAAATGCTATAAACAGGCTAGCGCACTTCAGTGTGTAGCCTACAGCAGTTATACAATACAAAAACGACTTAAATTGATATAAAACAAGTCCAAAAGCTGTAAAAAGCAGAAGGCAAATGCAATTTAAACTTTTTAAAGCACAGATCAGTTAGAATTCACTTTTTAGGTGGGAAAAGGCAGTCGGAGCAAAAAAACAGAGAAAACAAATACTTAAATCTGGAAAAGTCTTTCTTGGGTCTCTCTGTTGCCTGTATCACTCTGCAGGACACCACGAGGAGCTGTGTGGAGTTTTATACTGGTGCAAAACCATGCAAATGCAGGTTTTAAAGCAGGGAAACTGAAAGAGATAGGAATTGACCCAAAATGGCCAATAAGCTACTAGTTTCAGGGCTGAGACCACTCCTCCAGGGACAGATAGGCTGCTCAAAGCTCCCCACTCTCACTGGTGAACAGAGAAGCTTCCTCCTATCCAAGTAAGGATATGGGCAACACAGGAAACTATACCACAGTCCGGAATTCAGCAAAACCCGGAACCTGGACTAATCTAGTTCAGCAAAGGTGGGAAAAGACAATTTTTTTTGTTTGTTTTTTTCAGGAAACAGCAGAAAAACACACAGAAAACACTGTAAATGCTATAAACAAGCTAGCGCACTTTAACTACAACAGTTATACAATACAAAAACAACTTAAATTGATATAAAATAAGTGCAAAAACTGTAAAAAGCAGAAGGCAAATGCAATTTAAACTTTTTAAAGCACAGATCATTTAGAAATTTGCTTTTTAGGTGGGAAAAGGCAGTCGGAGCAAAAAAAAAAAACAGAAAAAAAAATACTTAAATCTGGAAAAGTCTCTCTTTGGTCTCTCTGTTGCCTGTATCACTCTGCAGGACACCACGAGGAACTGTGCGGAGTTGTATACTGGTGCAAACCGCGCAAATGCGGGTTTTAAAGCAGGGAAACTGAAAGAGATAGGAATTGACCCAAAATGGCCAATAAGCTACTAGTTTCAGGGCTGAGACCACTCCTCCAGGGACAGATAGGCTGCTCAAAGCTTCCCACTCTCACTGGTGAACAGAGAAGCTTCCTCCTATCCAAGTAAGGATATGGGCAACACAGGAAACTGTACCACAGTCCGGAATTCAGCAAAACCTGAATTCTGGACTAATCTAGTTCAGCAAAGGCGGGAAAAGAGAATTTTTTTTTTCAGGAAACAGCAGAAAAACACACAGAAAACACTGTAAATGCTATAAACAGGCTAGCGCACTTTAGTGTGGAGCCTACAACAGTTATACAGTACAAAAATGACTTAAATTGATATAAAACAAGTGCAAAAACTGTAAAAAGCAGAAGGCAAATGCAATTTAAACTTTTTAAAGCACAAATCAGTTAGAAATTTGCTTTTTAGGTGGGAAAAGGCAGTCTGAGCAAAAAAAACAGAGAAAAAATACTTAAATCTGGAAAAGTCTCTCTTGGGTCTCTCTGTTGCCTGTATCACTCTGCAGGACACCACAAGGAGCTGTGCGGAGTTGTATACAATAACAAACTTTTTAAATCACAGATTCGCTAAAAAAAAACTGGCGTTTTAGGCGGAATTAGTTAAGACAGCAAGAAAAGCAGAAAAGTGATACTTAATCACTCCAAAGTCACTCTTTTGTCTCTCTGCTGCTGTAGACTCTGCAGAACACCTGGAAGGCACTTGCTGAGCGGAATGCAAGTGTAAAAACTGTGCAAATGAGTTTTTTATAGCAGGGAAGTGAAAGAGATAGAAATTAGCCCCAAAAGGCCAATAAACTACTAACTTCTGGGCTGAAACCACTCCTCCAGGGACAGATAGCCTGCTCAAAGCTCCCCTCTCTCACAGGTGAACAGAGAAACTTCCTTCTATCCAAGTAAGGTATGGCAACACAGAAACTTGTAACACAACCCTGGATTCAGCAATAACATGAAAACTGGACTATACTAGTTCAGAAAGGCGAGAAACAAGTATATATATATTTTTTCCAGAAAATAGAGCAGATACAATCAAAACAACACTTTACCCAATTAACCAGTTAAAAATCTTAAAACCGAACTCTGTTCCAGCAGTCTTCAATCAGACAAGTTCTAACTGCACAGTCCTGTCACTTTTGGTGGCTGCATGGGTAAGAATAATGTAGGCATGTTCTGTTTGGTGAATGCATGGGCAAAGATAACATAGGTATGTCACTGTTGATGGATTCTAGGGTATGGATATTGTAATTATGTCACTTTTGTTGGATGCATGGGTAATGATAATGTAGACATGCCACTTTTGGTGGATGCATGGGTAAAGATAATGTAAGTATCTAACTGTTGGTGGATGCTTCAGTAAAGATAATGTAGATACATGGCTTTTAGTGGGTGTGTTGGTAAGGATAATGTAGATATGTCACTTTTGGTGGATGGATGGGTAAGGATAATGTAGGTATGTCAATTTTTGTGGATGGATGGGTAAGGATAATGTGGGTACGTCACTTTTGATGGGTGCATTGGGAAGGCTAATGTAAGTATGTAACTTTTGGTGGATGCAAGGGTAAGGATGATGTAAATATTTCATTTGTTCGTGGATGCACGGGTAAGGATAATGTAGGTATGTTCAGTTTAGTGGCTGCATGGATAAAAGTAATGTAGGTATGTCACTTGTGGTGGATGCATTGGTAAGGATAATGTAGGTATGTCACTTTTGGTGAATGCATGGGGAAGGCTAATGTAGGTATGTTACTTTTGGTGGATGGATGGGTAAGGATAATGCAGGTATGTCACTTTTGGTGGATGGATGGGTAAGGATAATGCAGGTATGTCACTTTTGGTGGATGGATGGGTAAGGATAATGCAGGTATGTCACTTTTGGTGGATGGATGAATGGATGGATAAGGATAATCATAGGCTCACATAGGATCACAGAATCATGGGAAGTTACTAGGTTATTGGCCCTGAGGCCCTTACAAGCTAATAATTTAGCCCATATTCCAAGAAGTCAGCACCCTATGCCACTGTCCATCAGGGGCATAGATGAAATCCCAGTGGTGAATTTTCTGTTTACCCTCCAGTTATCCAGGTTGTGCTTAAAAAGGTTTAATGAGGTACTCTGCTTTATGTGGAGAGGGAGTCCATTCCACAAAAGGGGGAGTCTGTTGGACACAAATCTGTCTCACCAACAAGTCCTATTGATGTCACAGGCTAGGTTGAGGTCTCGCATGTGGGTTACTCAAGTGAAGCTTGACTTGCAGATATACAGCAGTTTCATCAGGGCAGGGTCTGAGATTGCTTTGTATGCCAGACAGAGGTCACCTCTGAGGAGTGTGTAGGAGACTGAGTAGAGGGACAGGGCTTTTAGCCTATCTGTGTAGGGTAGATGTTTGAGGCCCTGGATTCTTCAGGTGTGGAATCTCTGTGGTCTCTCTAGCTGATGCATGTGCTTTGTGAGGTACATGCTGAAAGGGGCATTGTATTCAATAATAGGACTTATAAGGGAAGAATACAGGGATGTTATGACCACCTTGTCCCTGGATGAGATACCCATACTAATGAAGTGGGCCATGTAGAAAGCTTTCCATACAACGGAGTCAATATGGTGGTCAAAAGTCAGTTTGCTATCATCCTGGGTTCCCACGTCCTTCACGACTGATTGTGTGCTTAGTGCTTTATTATCAATGTAGTAATTTGTGGGGACATCATTCTCCCCAAAAGGGAAGATAATGCATTTGTTGGCATTCAATTTGAGGCCACGTTTCTGGCACCAGTAATCTGTTTGGGTGAGACCCTCTTGGATGATGTCCACATCACTAGGGGAATTGATGACAGCATCCAGCTTGCAGTCATCTGAAAACTTGTTCAGCCAAAGCCCACTAGATTTGGCCTGTACCTCTGAGAAGTATGTCCCAAACAGCAGAGGCCTCATGGCTGATCCCGGGGTACATCGCTTGTTACGGGTCTACTACTTGAGGTGGCTTCCCCTATTTTAACTAGGTGGGTTCTGTCAGTGAGCCAGTTTGCAACCCATCTGTTAACATATATATACTGATAAACAAACAAAACAATCATGGATTTAAGTGAAACACAGCTCAAACAAAAAGTGCAATAGAACAAAAACAAACTGAGTAGCGTAGTAGTTTAATCATAAGTACAAAGCTTTCAGGTTAAACACCCTTCATCAGTATTAACTCAATACACCTACTAAAAACAATTTATATAAACCTTAATTAAGTCACAGCCAATAAAATTTCTCACATATTATTAAAGAAACACCACATTTTTAAAAAAAAATACATATTAAAATATTGCATAAATCCTGATATATAATGAAATAAATACATGAAAAATTAGTGTAAACAGTTTTGTCTTTGTTTTAAAACAGGTTTCAGTGATACATTTGATTTAGGGCAGGTGATTTATCTGCAGATAGAAGGAGCATCCATTTATATTCACTCAATTCTAGTTTCGTATTCTTATCGCCCATCTGTTATTCTTAGTTACATTTACAATTACTTTAAACATGAAACCATGCCCTAAGTTAGTCTCATTTATATGCTTTGCTAAAGCATTTGTCAGAATCTTCCGTCTAATATCAGTTATGTTCAATTATTCTATCTTTAAGTCTTCTGTTTGACTTACCTACATAGAAACATTTACATTTTTTACACGTAGCCAGGTATACAATATTAATACTATTACAGGTTGCAGCACATTTGAATTCAAATCTTTTTCCAGTTATGTGTCAAAATGATTCATACCTTTATCAATATAAGTGCAGCAACAACAATTATAGCATGGAAAAGTACCATTTTTTATCTTAGTCAAATTCATGTTCCCTTTTATATCTTTATAACATGTTCATAGGTTCATAGTTTATATCTTTATAACATAATTGTTGTTTCAAGTTGGCACTACTTCTATATGCAAGCCTAGGTGTAAAATCAATAAATCTCCTTAGATCTGGTAAGGCCTGTCATGTAGGCCAATTATCAGAAATAATCTTCTGCATTTGTAAGGTAGTTCTATTATTTATTGTTACATATCAAAGTTGTGTGCGAGTATCAGGGGCAGTGCATGTTGCATCAGTAGTATATCTTCTGTCCCTGAAGTATGGACTAGCATCACCATCTCGTAATCCATCTATTTCATTATAATAAGATGTAATCATATTGGTATCATAACCCCTATCTATTAATAATTTAGTCATCTCATCTGCTTGTTGTCAAAAAAGGTCGATGTCAGTATTCAATCGACTTAAACGTTTCATCTGGGACTTTATTATTCCCCTAAAAACGTGGGGAGCGTGCATACTTTTTTATGTACATATTTATTACCATGTATAGGTTTTTTGTATACAGTAGTATGTATATCAATACCATCAAAATACAAAGTCACATCCAAAAAAATTATTTTGTTTAAAGAGTAGTCCATAGAAAATGAAAAAAAAACAGTACTACCATTCAACATTTCAACATAATCATCCAATTCATTTTTGCTGCCTTTCCATACAAAAAAGACATCATCTACAAAGTGTTTAAAAAAGCAGATTTTGTCTGACATGAGTACAATGCTATTAAAAATAGTTTCACATTCCCAATAGTCTAACACCAATGTTGCAAAGTTATTAGCCACCGAAGTACCCATAGCAACACCAGATATCTGGTGGTAGTACTTATTGTTGAATGTGAAAACATTATTTTCAAGGACCACTTCAAGTAATTCACAAATGGTTTCAATATGACGTCCATCTAGTAACCCTCTTTCACATGACATTTTTCTAATGGCTGCTATTCCATATTGATTAGGAATTACAGTAAAAAGGGACTTAATGTCCATTGTGACCATGATGAAATTGGTTACATCTGTATCAAAAAACCATGTTCTCAAACTAGTTAAAAAATCAGGAGTGTCCTTGATATAAGTTTGTACATGTTTCAAATAAGGTGAAAGGCAATGCTTTAAGTAAATTGAAATGGACTGAGTGAGCCAACCACGTCCAGAGACAATTGGACTCATTGACGGGTTTGTAAGTGACTTATGTATTTTGGGAAGGCCATATAAAGCCAGTACAACAGGTGCAGGTACTGTAAAATAACTAACAGGTACTTTAAAATAACTAAATGTATCTAAATCAATATCCTTCATAAGCTGTAGGTCATAAATTATCATGTTTACTCGGCTTATCATTTGTTTAATGTCTAACTCAGATATTTCAACAAAGGTATCCCATCAGTCAACAGTGCAGTCATACTAGAGAAATAATCCAGTCTGTTCATTAATACAATCGCACTACCCTTATCGACCTCTTTTATGATTATTTCATCATTATACTTCAGTGTTGTTAAGGCTATGCGTCCATCACTAGTTAGATTATACAGCTTACCAATTCGCCCTTTCTCATACAATTCTCCAATTTGCATTTCACAAACATTATTAAATGCACAAACAATTGGATGACTTATAGGGATAAATGCACTCTTACATTTGCATCCAACTTGTTGTATGTTCAAAGTATCACAAAAAGTTAATTTCAAGTCCAACTCTCTGCAGAATAATTTTAAGTCAGTTAGTGCATCAGTCACTGTGTCCAAATCGGCCGGTATAAAACTCAGTCCTTTTTGTAACAATAATACAGTAGCTGGCGTAGTTTCATAATTTGAAAGGTTAACAGTAGTTTTAAGTGCAGATGTACTCACTTCTGTATCTTGTAGTTGGAACGGGGCCCGCTCTGACTCCTTTCTATCTTCTTCTGTGCTGGACACCCTCTCAATATGCTCCTCTGTCTTTTTTGCACATCACATTTATGCAATCTAACATTTTATCATATTCAACAGTACGTAAAGCAAAATTAGGTAACAGAGAGATGTCACTTTCTTGTGCAACTATCTCCTGCACAATAAAGTCCCAGATGAAACATTTAAGTTGATTGAATAATGACATCAATCTTTTTTGACAACAAGCAGATGAGATGACTAAATTATTAATAGATAGGGGTTATGATACCAATATGATTACATCTTATTATAATGAAATAGCTGGATTACGAGATGGTGATGCTAGTCCATACTTCAGGGACAGAAGATATACTACTGAAGCAACATCCACTGCCCTGATATTTGCACACAACTTCGATATGTAACAATAAATAATAGAACTACCTTACAAATGCAGAAGATTATTTCTGATAATTGGCCTACATGACAGGCCTTACCAGATCTAAGGAGATTTATTGATTTTACACCTAGGTTTGCATATAGAAGTAGTACCAACTTGAAACAACAATTATGTTATAAAGATATAAACTATGAACCTATGAACCTATGAACCTATGAACATGTTATAAAGATATAAAAGGGAACATGAATTTGACTAAGATAATAAAAATTGTACTTTTCCATGCTATAATTGTTGTTGCTGCACTTATATTGATAAAGGTGTGAATCATTTTGACACATCAGCTGGAAAAAGATTTGAATTCAAATGTGCTGCAACCTGTAATAGTATTAATATTGTATACCTGGCTACATGTAAAAAATGTAAATGTTTCTATGTAGGTAAGTCAAATGGAAGACTTAAAGACAGAATAATTGAACATAACTGATATTAGACGGACGATTCTGACAAATGCTTTAATAAAGAATATAAATGAGGCTAACTTAGAGCATGGTTTCATGTTTAAAGTCATTGTAAATGTAACTAAGAATAACAGATGGGTGATATGAATACTAAACTAGAATTGAGTAAATATAAATGGATACTCCTTCTATCCGCAAATAAATTACCTGGCCTAAATCAAATGTATCACTGAAACCTGTTTTAAAACAAAGGCAAAACTGTTTACATTAATTTTTCATGTATTTATTTCATTATATATCAAGATGTATGCAATATTTTAATATGTATTTTTTTAAAAAAATATGGTGTTTCTTTAATAATATGTGATGACTTTTATTGGCTGTGACTTAATTAAGGTTTATATAAATTGTTTTTAATAGATGCATTGAGTTAATACTGATGAAGGGTGTTTAACCTGAAAGCTTTGTTGTTATTATTAAACTACTACTCTACTCAGTTCATTTTTGTTCTATTGCACTTTTTGTTTGAGCTGTATTTCACTTATATCCATGATTGTTTTGTTTGTTATATCACAGTATCAGGATTTAAGGGTTTTTCTCCTACCTACAGTCCGATTCTTCTCACAGCCACCTTACAGCTTTTTGCTGTACTTCCACCCGGATATGACCCGTACTTTCAATGACCTGTTGGGACAGAATAATCCATTGTTTTCCCTGACTGTCTTACAAGATTGTATACAACAACAAACAGAGAGGGATGCTGACCCAGATTTTGCCACATTGCTAAAGAAGTTGGAACATAAAGTTGAGAAATATAAGGTACTACAGTGGCAGTGCTTCAGCTTTAATGTATATTTACAGCTTGATATTGTACCTTGGGGCTTGAGAATACTGAAAATGCCCTTGTATGGCAATACACACCCCATACTTCTTAAGAAATGGCAGGAAATGAATATTAAGCTTGGTCTTGAATATATGAACCTAATGAATGACTTTTTTTCTGATATCGAAAAACAAATGCAACAGGAGATAGTTGCACAAGAAAGTGACATCTCTTTGTTACATAATTTTGCTTTACATACTATTGAATATGATAAAATGTTAGATAGATTGCATAAATATGATGTGAAAATGGAAGCTCTTAAGCGTCATAAGCTTAAGAGAGATATTAATGATTTTAATACCGGCCATATCTTCTCATGGCCTAAACAAAATTCCTATGAACCATTGAGAAATACTGCTAAGAATGTTAGCGGTTTACGTGGACAAACACAGGAGTCAATGGACACATTGGACATAATTAATGTAACAGAAACATCTGTCAAACCAGTCAGACCATCCACTAGCTTGACGAGCAGAGAACAACCGGTCTCTAAGCCTATCAATGAGCATATTACCCTGGATGTCTCACCTTCTACTCAGCGATTGGCTGGTTCACAAAATAAAGATACCCATTTGGCTTTTCAGCCCTCCCAGCAACCTGTTCATTTGAAATTACTGGAACAAGTGCAGGAAAGACAGCGGAGCATATCAAGAGGGCGTCCAGCACAGAAGAAGATAAAAAGGAGTCAGAGCGGGCCCCGTTCCAACTACAAGATACGGAAGTGAGTACATCTGCACTTAAAACTATTGTTAACCTTTCAAATTATGAAACTACGCCAGCTACTGTATTATTGTTACAAAAGGGACTGAGTTTTATACCGGCCGATTTGGACACAGTGACTGATGCACTAACTGACTTAAAATTAGTCTGCAGAGAGTTGGACTTGAAATGAAATTTTAGAGATACTTTGAACATACAGCAAGTTGGATGTAAATGTAAGAGTACATTTATCCCTATAAGTTATCCAGTTGTAATGTTTATGAAATACAAATTAGAGAATTGTATGAGAAAGGGCGAATTGGTAAACTGTATAATCTAACTAGTGATGGAAGCATAGCCTTAACAACACTGAAGAACAATGATGAAATAATCATAAAAGAGGCTGATAAGGGCAGTGCGATTGTATTAATGAACAGACTGGATTATTTCTCTAGTATGACTGCACTGTTGACTGATGGGGATACCTTTGTTTAAATATCTGAGTTAGACATTAAGCAAATGATAAGCCGAGTAAACATGATAATTTATGACCTACAGCTTATGAAGGGTATTGATTTAGATACATTTAGTTATTTTAAAGTACCTGCACCTGTTGTAGTGTCTTTATATGGCCTTCCCAAAATATATAAGTCCCTTACAAACCCACCCATGAGACCAATTGTCTCTGGATGTGGTTGGCTCACTGAGCCCATTTCAATTTACTTACAGAGTTGTCTTTCACCTAATTTGAAACATGTACAAAGTTATATCAAGGACACTCCTGATTTTTTAACTAGTTTGAGCACATGGTTTTATGATACAGATGTAACCAATTTCATCATGGTCACAATGGACATTAAGTCCCTTTTTACTGTAATTCCTAATCAATATGGAATAGCAGCCATTAGAAAAATGTTATGTGAAAGAGGGTTACTAGTCATATTGAAACCATTTGCGAATTACTTGAAGTGGTCCTTGAAAATAATGTTTTCACATTCAACAATAAGCACTACCACCAGATATCTAGTGTTGCTATGGGTACTTCGGTGGCTAATGCCTATGCAACATTGGTGTTAGACTATTGGGAATGTGAAACTATTTTTAATAGCATTGTACCCATGTCAGACAAAAGCTGCTTTTAAAAAGCTTTGTAGATGATGTCTTTTTTGTATGGAAAGGCAGCAAAAATGAATTGGATGATTATGTTGAAATGTTGAATGGTAGTACTGTTTTTTTTTTATTTTCTATGGACTACTCTTTAAACCAAATAAATTTTTTAGAAGTGACTTTGTATTTTGATGGTATTGATATACATACTACTGTATACAAAAAACCTATACATGGTAATAAATATTTACATAAAAAAGTATGCACACTCCCCACGTTTTTAGGGGAATAATAAAGTCCCAGATGAAACATTTAAGTCGATTGAATACTGACATCGACCTTTTTTGACAACAAGCAGATGAGATGACTAAATTATTACTAGATAGGGGTTATGATACCAATATGATTACATCTTATTATAATGAAATAGCTGGATTACAAGATGGTGATGTTAGTCTATACGTCAGGGACAGAAGATATACTACTGATGCAACATCCACTGCCCCTGATACTCGCACACAACTTCGATATGTAACAACATATAATAGAACTACCTTACAAATACAGAAGATTATTTCTGATAATTGGCCTATATTACAGGCCTTACCAGATCTAAGGAGATTTATTGATTTTACACCTATGTTTGCATATAGAAATAGTACCAACTTGAAACAACAATTATGTTATAAAGATATAAAGGGGAACATGAATTTGACTAAGATAAAAAAATATGGTATTTTTCTGTGCTATAATTGTTGTTGCTGCACTTATATTGATAAAGGTATGAATCATTTTGACACATAACTGGAAAAAGATTTGAATTCAAATGTACTGCAACCTGTAATAGTATTAATATTGTATACCTGGCTATGTGTAAAAAATGTAAATGTTTCTATGTAGGTAAGTCAAACAGAAGACTTAAAGATAGAATAATTGAACATAACTGATATTAGATGGACGATTCTGACAAATGCTTTAATAAAGCATATAAATGAGACTAACTTAGAGCATGGTTTCATGTTTAAAGTCATTGGAAATGTAACTCAGAATAACAGATGGGTGATATGAATACTAAACTAGAATTCAGTGAATATAAATGGATACTCCTTCTATCTGCAGATCACCTGGCCTAAATCAAATGTATCACTGAAACCTGTTTTAAAACAAAGACAAAACTGTTTACACTAATTTTTCATGTATTTATTTCATTATATATCAGGATTTATGCAATATTTTAATATGTATTTTTTTAAAAAAAAGTGGTGTTTCTTTAATAATATGTGATGAAATTTATTGGTTGTGACTTAATTAAGGTTTATATAAATTATTTTTAGTAGGTGTACTGAGTTAATACTGATGAAGGGTGTTTAACCTGAAAGTTTTGTTCTTATGTTAAACTACTACGCTACTCAGTTCGTTTTTGTTCTATAACATATATATTGATGCCTAGTTGAGAGAGTTTATCTATTATACCTGATTGGGGAATAGTATCTAAGGCCTTAGCTAGGTCAAGGTAGGTTCTGTGCACCATCTTCCCCTCGTCTATGGTGTTGTTGACTGTCTCAAAGAAGTCATCCATATTTAACAGGCATGACTTCCCCTTGACAAAACCAAACTTTGAGGGATCAAGTGTCTGGAGGTTGTCAATGTCCTTGTTTATGAGATCCATGATAATCTGCTTCATGGCCTTGCAGATCAGGCTAGTTAGGCAGACGGGTCTATAATTTCCTGGATCGGTGGATGCTCCACCTTTGTGCAAAGGGACAACAGTAGTTGTCCTCCAATCGGCTGGGATGAAACTGGTACTCAGGCTTTCATTGAATAGGGTGCCTATTGATGCTGCAAGTTTCTGCCTGAGTTCATTTAAGATGCACCTGGCATGTTATTGGGTTCCATGGATACTGTATTTTTTGCGTTTGAGAGGGCAGTGGTGACTTACTCCCTAGAGATAAGGGGAGGGGCGGGTACTGTTTTACTGATTGGAGGGACAGAGGAGTGAAGTTTTCGCTAAACCTCTCTGTCAGCAGGTTGGCTATATCTACAGGGTTTGTGTATGTGGTGTCCTTGACCACCAGTTCTGAGCAGATCTGTATGTTTTCCTTGAGATTGCAGACATACGTGAAGAAGGCCTTGTGAATGTCTTTAGTAGATGTGGCCAGTTTGGACTCAATGCTTGGTTTGGAAGATTTCACTAGTGCTCTTATTTGCTTGTTCAGGCCAAGGAGAGATTGTTTCCAGTTAGACACCTGCTCCTTCTTGGTCCCAGAAAGCAATTGTTTCCTTTTATTATAGAGTTTATTTATAGTAGACGACCACCAGACAGGTTTACTCTTCCTTGAGGAGGACAATATTGTCCTGTCTGGTATTCTCGATTCCGTGCAGCTATATAAATGCTCATCTAGTACTTTGGTGTAAGTTTGGACATATGTGCCAATGTCTGTGGAGGGGGAGGGGGCTGTGAAGCTTTTTATACCTTCCTTCAGGAGGTTGCAATCAGCTTTGGAGAAGTTGTTTTGTTTGACCCTAGCTACGGGGTGGTTGGTGGAGACAGTGACTTCAAAAGTGACTGCTTTGTTGTCAGATCTTACCAGGGATGATGACACTGTAGGGATGATGCAGTTGTTACTCATGTTGGTTAATACCAAGTCCAAGATATTTCACCTCTTGTGGGGGTGTCAGCCAAGTGGTCCAAGGCATTTGCATTGACGAAATCCAGGAATCTCTGGGCATTTGTGTTTTGGTATGAGTATTTCTTCCAATCTATGGTTGGATAGTTAAAGTCACCCAGGATCAGGGTAAAGGGTTGAATCCTGATAGATTTGAAGAGGTCTCGATAGGTGGAGTGGGTATCTTGAGTCAGTGTAGGAGGCCTGTAGCTAGCTATAATTTGAATAAGGGTCTTGTCAATTGTTAACTGCACCTGGAGTATTTTCTGTGCATCATACTGTTTGACCAGTCTAGAGGTGTGTAAGTCTTTTATATATATTGCAACTCCACCTCCTTTTGTTTGCTGCCCACAGTTTGGGGTCTGAATGAATGATGGAATGAGTAACCTGGCATGGCCGGGGTGCTTTTCACAGCTTTGAACCAGGTTTCTGTGACTGCACAAATGTCAGCTTCTTCCAGGGTTAAGACTGCTTGCAAGGAGGGAAGTTTCCTAGCATTTAGCAGCATGACCTTTAATTTACGTTTTGATAAAATCTTCATGTTGGTAGTTTTGACCTCATGGTATTGCCTAAATGTTAGTTTTGGTGGATGCGTGGGTAAGGATAATGTAGGTATGTCACTTTTGGTGGACGCATGGGTAAGGGTAACGCAGGTATATCACTTTTGGTGGATGGATGGGTAAGGATAATGTAGGTGTGTCAATGTCTGGTGGATGAATGGCTAAGAATACTGAATGTATGTCACTTTTGTTGGATGGATGGATGGATGGATGGATGGATGGATGGATGGATGGATGGATGGAAGAGGATAATGTAGGTATGTCACTTTTCATGGGAAGATGGGTAAGGCTAATGTAGTTATGTCAGTTCTGATGAATGCATGGGCAAGGATAATGTAGGTATTTCATTTTTGGTGGATGTGTGGGTAAGGACATTGTAGGTATGTCACTTCTGGTGGATGGTTGGGAAATAGGTGTGTCACTTTTGGTGGATGGATGGGTTATGATAATGTGGGTATATTAATTTTGGTAGGTGGATGCATAAGGATAATGTATCAGTTTTATTGGATGGATGGGTAAGGATAATGTATGTATCTCAGTTTTGTTGGATGCATGGCCGGCTAAGAACTTTGTTGTATTCACCTGGACGTATAAGAGAATTTAAGTACCTTTATCTGCACTTTTTTTTTTTAAAAATACAGTATTTAATTTGATTTAAACTGTGTTGAAGGAATATTTAACTGAACTGGCAGTTCTGCTCTTCAGTTATTCCCACTCACCCTCCCTGTTTTTGTTTTGGTGTTAATCTTAGTGGCCTTGAAACTGTCCGCCCCTCAGCCTGCCTCTGGGCCCATCTCATTTGCTCACTCAACTGAGTGCAGTGAGATCATATTCTGATTTCAGGCACTCCTACTGTGTACAAAGAGAGCATCTGGGAAACAGACAAAAAAATTAAGCTTATTTCCTGCCTTTCCTGTTAAGTGGTATAGACTATTTGTAGGCTTCTGAGCCCCCAAGCCCTTCTGTGTTTGAGGGAAGCCTTCTAGCTTGTTTTTTTCTTATAACTAGCCAGTTTTCTAGTTTCAGCACTCAAATCTGTTTCTTTGATCTCAGCACTTGTTCAGATAAAAATTTATTCTGCTTTTACTGTACTTGTGTTTCTACCTACTTCATTTTACTTTTGCATCATCTTAAAAATACTCAATTGTATTTATTACTGCTTGGTGTAACTCATTCTAAGCCTTTTGGTTTAAACACTTGGGCTTCGGACCAGTTGTTTTGCACTGAGAGGGTTTGTGGTCTGCACTGTAGTGGCAGAACAGGTAGCTTACATCCTTCTAGGTTGGGAACTGCTGATTGAGGGCTCAGTGTCTGCTATTCTAAAAGTTTATTAATTCTGGTTTAAGCACTTGGGCTTTCAGGCCAGTTATTTTACATTAAGAGGGTTCGTGGTCTGCACTCTTGTGGGAGGAGAGGCTGGACTCTGCCCTTCTGAGCTGTGAATTTCTGGTTAAAGGCTTATAGTGCATGCATATCTGAACTGCTTCTTACTGAAGTTGGTGCACCTTGTTTGCTGTGGCATAGACTGGATTCTGGCCTGCTGGATCTAGCTTTGTTTGTGTAACTTGAGCACTAATCCAGACATTCTCTAAAGTATTCAATTGTATTTATTACTGCTTGGTAGTAACTTGATTAAAATGTAGCTATCATTCTAAGTCTTTTGGATTAAGCACTTGGGCTTCAGACCAGTTGTTTTACATTAGGAAGGTTCGTGGTATGCACTTGGAGAAGAGGCTGGACTCTGCCCTTCTGAGCTGGGAATTTCTGGTTAAAGGTTTATAGTGCCTGAATATTTGAACTATATCTTACTGAAATTGGTACACCTTGTTTGCTGTAGCATAGACTAGATCCAGGCCTGCTGAATCTAGCTTTGTTTATATGCTTGTTGTTTGTTTGCTTGTTATTTCCCTGGAACGCTAATTCCACCTAATACGTGGATTCTCAGTGCTTCTGTGGATCACTAGTGATATCTGCATTGCTTACTGTACTTATTTCCTTGTTTCACTTGAAAGAAAGTTACTGTTTGTCATTTCTGCATTTAGTTACTTGTAACACATTGCACTTAAGTTACCTAGCACTTGCTCACTAAGCAATTATATAAGTCAGCACTAAAAATTAAAAGCACTACACCCTCACTCCCCACTGGCCCTTGTTTTCAATTATTAAGGAATTCCCAATATTATTCTAGTATGTCCAAAGGTCAGTTGTCAATCTCCTCTCTGGTCCAGCTGGTGAATCTGGGAATATTGAGGCAATGTTATAACTGCCTCATGTACACAGACAACCCTCTCCTCCTCCCAACAAATTCCAACGCATGTGGGAGATGCAACCATATAGCCAAACTGGAGGCTAAGCTCTCTCAACTCAGTACTGGCATAACCAGTCAGGAGGAGAAGAGGAGAAGGAAACCACACTCACTACAATTCCAGTCTCACATAGACCTACCACGACAGCAAACCAAACACATAATCACACAAAAACATACTCGGAGGCTCTAAATAAAGATCTGCCTAAGCAGCAGAGACCTCCAAAGCAGACACCCAAGCAACCGCTACCCCAAAACAAAACACATGCAACACATATTTCACAAAGCCAATGTGCCGAACAGTCACAGCCCTTAAGACTAAACAACACACCTGATACACTTGTAATAGGTGACTCTATTGTCAGGCACACTGACGTCCCGCTCACCAGGCTGAACAAGGAGAGGGTCACAGTGAGCAGCCTGTCGGGTGCTAGGATCCGTCACATAACACAAGCACTCAAGTCACTCCAAGGCAAGTACAAATATGACTCAGTCATTGTCCATGCTGGTGTGAATGACCTGAGATGTACCTCCCTGGACTACATGAAAAGAGACATAAAGGAGCTCTCTGAGCATGTAGCCCAGGCCGGTATGACCCTGACCTTGAGTAGCATCTTACCCTCACCAAGAATGATGCCACAATATGAAGACAAGATGATCAATTTCAACAATTGGCTTAAGTTCTGGTGTCATTCAAAGGGGATCCAATGCCTGTCAGCTTGGGATGATATGCTCGACAAGCCACGATGCTTCGCTAGGGACGGCTTGCACCTGTCACCCCTGGGCTTTCGGATGTTGGCAAAGGCTCTTGCTACCCCCATAGTGCCTTTTTTAGGCAAGGCTCAAAAGACAAACCCACCTCCATAGGTATCACAAGGAATAAGAAACTAAGAGTAATGCTACTCAATGCCAGAAGTCTAAACCTCAAGATGCACGCACTCAAAACTCTCCTTAGCATGGAGAACATCGATATCTGTGCAGTAACAGAAACCTGGTTCAGGGCTCCCGAGAGCACCCCAGCACTACCAGGTTATACCTCATACCATGCTTTTCGCCCCCAAAACTTGGACCGAACCACAAAAGGAGGGGGAGTATCGATATTCATCAAAGATACCCACACCTCCAGGTTGGTGGCAAAGCACGAAGCATCAGAGACTATCCATGTGCAACTAACAGTGGGTAAAACTGCCTTCCAGTTTATAGCCTGCTACAGACCACCCTCCCAAACCCAGGAACCCCACTCGGCCTTCCTGAGAACACTGGAAAATATGAAGGTCTCACCAAACACCATTATATCAGGCGGCTTCAACTACCCAAACATAGACAGGGAGCATTACTCTAGCTCCAACACCCTAGCCCAAAGGTTCCTAGAATTTATAAACTCAAATGCTATGGAACAACCTGTTACCACTCCCACAAGAGGGGAAAACATACTGGACCTGATCATTACCAACATGGGGACTCTATGCTCCAGACCAGAAGTGTATCCCTCACTGGTAAGATCAGACCATAAACTAATCTCACAGGATATTCACATCCTGACCCCACCGCCTGCCCAGAAAACCACAGTGAAAAACTTCTCTAAAGCAAATTTCACACTCCTTAAAACTGAGGTGGAATCCTTCAAAGCCCCCGGGCCTGTGGAAAATACGGCCCAGACCGCAGAATCCTTTATAAATGCATTCTATGAACACCTTCAGGAATGCATGGATCATGCGATCCCAAATAAAACCAAGACCCAATCCTCCAAAGGCATGGACCCCAGCCATAAACAAACTATACAATGGAAGGAGGAAGCTACTAAATGATAGAGCAAAATCCAAAAAAGGGAAGGCATCACTGATCAGTATTAGCAAAAAACTACGGGCACTCATAAAATTGTCTAAGGCCAGCTTCGAGAGAAAAATTGCACAGGACACTAAGGATAATCACAAGGCTTTCTTTAGTTATGTTAGGAACCTGGGTGGTAATTCCCAGATATGCTCAAAATTAGTCCATAATGACAAAAAATACACTGAACCCACAGACATTGCCAACATCCTAGCTTACAGTTTCAGCGCAAACTTCTCCCCCCCTCCCCACCAAAAGGGCAAATATCTATACCAGCAGAGTGCTGCCCCCCTGACATCTCAGATGCTCAGGTAAGAGCCGCCCTCTCCAAAGCAAAAAACACAGCATCAATGGGACCAGACGGTGTCCCGGGCTGCGTCCTACATGAACTCCAAGAAGAGCTAAATCCAAATATAAAACTACTGTTCAATCTCAGCCTTACTACAGGATATGTGCCCAAAGAGTGGCGTACAGCAACAGTGGTCCCTCTCCATAAAGGTGGTGCCTCAATGGATCCTGGAAACTATCGCCCCATAAGCCTGACTAGCTTGGTCTGCAAAGCTATGGAAAGGATCATCATGGACCTCATAAATAAAGATATTGGGGACCTACAGACACTGGATCCTACCCAGTTCGGCTTTGTTAAGGGCAGATCCTACCTCTTAAACCTGGTTGATTTCTTTAGAAATATGGGTAGTTGTAGGAAGGAACAAAAAAGTACTCACTTGCGCTATCTTCTCTTACAACAATTGAAGAGGAAACGCTGTGTGTACGACAAAAGACTTAAAGTTTAATAATAAACAGTTCACAAATACACACTCCACAAAAAAAAAAAAATAAACTTCACTCGATTAAACATTTGGAGTTATTGAACATTTAAAGTTTAGCGCTTTCACCTATTCATATTGGCTTCATCAGAACTAACTGTTTTTTGAAAAAATCCATTTAAATAACCTTAGTGGCGCGAAAACCTGTGCCAATATTTAAAGCCATATTCACTTGTTCCCAAACTGTGTTTCCCTTTCCATTTGTTTAAAAACTTTCAATACATACACTTGTTTGACTGTGGATTTGAATTCCTTAATCCATATAAATAACAATATTAAGAATTAATATACATAATTCATATGTTGTAAAAATATATCTCAATATTAAATAGACCAAAATAGATCCCTATAAATGTGTTTATTTATATATATAGACTTAATATATGTGTATAAATAACTAGTAATTAAAAAGTTGTTAAAATAACAATATCTGATGATATGATGTGCTGTAATAATAAATAAATGTATTGTTCTAGACGAATGGAAATATTAAAAAATATATTAAAAAATATATAGTGAATAAAATCTGTAGTCCCTATAATAAGTTATAATATACTTAATAATTATTAATAAATAATCAACTAGTATAAATTATATTTTATAAAATATTTGTTAATATATAAAATTGATTGTTTAAATACTGTGCCAAACGGATTACAAGGGGAATCTAATGAAACGTTTCAAAAAAATGAAAATTGTATATAAACATGTTAAAAAAGTTACATAAGAAATATTTCATAAGAAATTGCTTAAAAAATGATACAAAAATAATAAAAAAATAATAAAAAAATAATACAAAAAATATTACACAAATAATAATATGATACAAAAAATATATGTATATATTACAAAATGTGTGGCTGTCGGGTGACCTATGTAAAAAAAACTTATATTGGGTAGTGTGTCACAGTAGGTCATATTTTTATATTCTTAGTAGTGGTTTGACGGCTATAGATTCATTTAGACCAGGTTCAGTGGCAGCATCAGTGAATAATTGCCACCATATTTCCTTGTAACTTAGCAACTCCTTCCGATTGTCCCCTCCCAAATCTGGTTTAATATGTTCTAAAATGCCAAAGGAGAAAATATGATCCACTCCCTCTTTTTCTACATGCCTATATAGTGCATTATTTTTGTCCTTTTTCCTAATACAGTAGGTGTGATCATAAATTCTCCTTTTGAATGCCCTCTCTGTTTTTCCCATATAATATGCTGAGCATGTCAAACATTTAGCCAAATAGATCACATAAGATGTGTTGCAATTGCCCCTTGCATATTTAATGACTGTCCTATTAATATTATTTAAAATAATTCCAGGTGTTCTTGTAATGTTCCGACATTGATTACAGTTTTCACATCTTTTGGTAGTTGACACACTGTCTATGTCACCTCTTCCAAAGTTGGTCACTTTACCAGATTCAAGAATTTTCTTTAAATTATCTGCCATCTTATATACTATAAGGGGTTTGTTACCCAATATCTTGGAAATCTGTGGGTCAATTTGGAAAATTTTCCAATGTTTCTCCAGAATTTCCTTGATTTTACTAACGTATGGTGTATATGGGAGGATGCATGCTTTCTGATATCTTTTAAGACATATTTCTTCATTTTCCTTGTCTCCTATATCAATAACCCCTAAAAGAGGTAAATAGTTAGTTCCCCATCTTGTTGTAACATATTTGCGAACTGTCCTACTTCTGTCAACATTTTGCTGTTGTACATTCTCTCCTTAAACATTTCTGTGATGAATTCAACCTCCTTTAGCATCTCATCTTTTCTAGACATCATTCTAACTGCCCTGATGCATTGGCCTTTAAAAATGTTACGCATCATTTTCCTGGGATGGTGACTATTAAAATGTAAATAGTCATTTGAAAAGGTGTTTTTCCTGTATATATTAGATTTAAACTCTTTTTCATCGTGTGATACAAATGTGTCCAAATATGCTATCCCATTATTGCTGACTGAATGTGTGAATTTGAGAAATTCATATATTACATTTTGTAATATATACATATATTTTTTGTATCATATTATTATTTGTGTAATATTTTTTGTATTTATTTTTATTATTTTTTTATTATTTTTGTATCATTTTTTAAGCAATTTCTTATGAAATATTTCTTATGTAACTTTTTTAACATATTTATATACAATTTTCATTTTTTTGAAACGTTTCATTAGATTCCCCTTGTAATCCATTTGGCACAGTATTTAAACAATCAATTTTATATATTAACAAATATTTTATAAAATATAATTTATACTAGTTGATTATTTATTAATAATTATTAAGTATATTATAACTTATTATAGGGACTACAGATTTTATTCACTATATATTTTTTAATATATTTTTTAATATTTCCATTCGTCTAGAACAATACATTTATTTATTATTACAGCACATCATATCATCAGATATTGCTATTTTAACAACTTTTTAATTACTAGTTATTTATACACATATATTAAGTCTATATATATAAATAAACACATTTATAGGGATCTATTTTGGTCTATTTAATATTGAGATATATTTTTACAACATATGAATTATGTATATTAATTCTTAATATTGTTATTTATATGGATTAAGGAATTCAAATCCATAGTCAAACAAGTGTATGTATTGAAAGTTTTTAAACAAATGGGAAGGGAAACACAGTTTGGGAACAAGTGAATATGGCTTTAAATATTGGCACGGGTTTTCGCGCCACTAAGGTTATTTAAATGGATTTTTTCAAAAAACAGTTAGTTCTGATGAAGCCTATATGAATAGGTGAAAGCGCTTAACTTTAAATGTTCAATAACTCCAAATGTTTAATCGAGTGAAGTTTATTATGTTTTTGTGGAGTGTGTATTTGTGAACTGTTTATTATTAAACTTTAAGTCTTTTGTCGTACACACAGCGTTTCCCCTTCAATTGTGGTTGATTTCTTTGAAACAGTCACCAAGGCCATTGACGAGGGGAAGGTGGTCCACACAGCCTACCTGGACCTTGCAAAAGCCTTCGATACAATACCCCACTCAGGCATTATAGATAAGCTCACCAGCTTAAATATAAACCCCTATGTCACTAGATGGATTGCAAACTGGCTCAAGGACAGAACCCACATGGTTAGAATTGCTGGAGCCATGCCATACTCCAAACCAGTTACAAGTGGTGTCCCACAAGGCTCAGTCCTGGGACCTTTCTTGTTCGGTATATATTTCTCAGAGGTACAGGCCAACACGGAAGGACTGTGTCTGACCAAGTTCGCAGATGACTGCAAACTGGGCACCATAATCGACTCTCCAGCCAACACAAGCATCCTGCAAAAGGGCCTCATAGAAACAGACAACTGGTGCCAGAGCCATGGCCTCAAGCTGAATGCCAAAAAGTGTATAGTCATCCCCTTTGGCAAAAACAAAGTGCCCACAAATTACCACATAGGTGGTAATCCATTAAATACAGAAGAAGTAATTAGGGACCTGGGGACCCAAGTTGATAGCAATCTCTCATTTGACAACCACGTGGCCAAAGTGGTTAGAAAAACATTTTATATAGCCCACCTAATCATGAAGGGATTCACATCTAGATCAGGGGAGGTCATCGTGCCTCTTTACTCATTCCTCATCAGGCCTATAATTGAGTACAATGCCCCTTTTGGGATGTACCTTACCAGACACCTGCAGCAACTGGAAAGACCCCAAAAGTACCTCACCAAGAGGATCAAAGGGCTCAAACAGATGCCATATGCTGCCCGGTTAAAGAAATTCCAACTCTACTCAGTGGCATACCGCCTGTTCAGAGGCGATCTGTGCCTGACGTATAAAGCCATGTCCAACCCGAAATTAATGGACATGCTGCACCTCAGAAAATCCAAATCCCATTGAGCTATGTGCTCGAGAGACTTGAACCTCAGCACTGAAATAAATAGGACATGCTAGAGGGACAGATTCATAACCCAGAGGCTCCCTTCACTCTGGAATAAAATCCAGTCCAGGTTAGGCAGAGTCCCTCATTGACTCTCTTCAAGAGGAATCTTGGTGAGTGGATGGGAGATCATAAGTTTACCCCGGGTATCACTTCTATGTCACTGTTAGACAGAGGCACAGTATACTAACCTCGAAAAAGGGCATAGCAAAATAAATTTAAAATGGGTGGTGAAAGCCAAACACATTCTGGCTAGGCTTATAAATGCCCTAGGGCAGATAGCCTAGTATGAACCTATGAACCTATGAACCTATGGGTTAGGATAATGTAGGTATGCCACTTTTGTTGGATGCAAGAGTAAGAATAATACAGGTATAACTAACAAAACAAGGTGAAACTATGGCTGAAAAAGAACCCATGAACACTTTTTCTTAGCAGTTTCACTCTCTTTAATGTTTCAACAAGAACTTCATCAGAAAAGTGTATGTAATACACACACACACACACACACACACACACACACACACACACACACACACACACACACACACACACACACACACACATCCCTTAAAAAGACATTCAGATAATCATGTGATAAGGACAACCAATGCAAACAGTCTAAAAATGGGCTTTGCCCCAAAATTATAATACTGTTGGTTACTATTTTTTCATATTCTAAAGTGCATGCAGTTACGTTTGGTTAAGCAGTATTACTTGTTATCAACTGATTTATGACTAAAATTCCATAAAAAATCACATATTCAAATCCTTTGTCTTAACAAAAAACACATGATATTAATTGATTAATTTAACCAGGTAGTTGATCGGCATTTACCCAAATCCGCCAGAGCGTCTCTTTACACTCTAGCAGTGTCTTGCAGTCACCACTAGAATCCTCGACAGAAAAAGAAACTAATACAAAAAAAGAACATTTCTTGAAATCTTTACATATAACAGTGTGCTTAGCAAAAGCATTGCAAAAGTTCTTGATGGCTGACAAGTCTTTGTAGATTCTTCTTTTTAAATGCCTAATAGTTTTGCCTATATAAAAGCAACAGCATGATTCACAAATAGCTACATACACCACATGGTCAGATGAACAGTCATATCTGTCTCTGTAAAGAGACACTCTGGCAGATTAGGCTGAATGCCGAAAAACTGCCTGGTTTAAATGAATCAATTAATATCAAGTATTTTTTTTACTAAGAGAAAGGATCTGAAGATGAGATGTTTTATGGTATTTTAGTCATAAATAAATTGATAACAAGTAATACTGCTTAACCAAACTTAACTGCATGCACATTACATCATGAAAGAATAGTAACCAATAGTATCATGATTTTGGGGCAAAGCCCACTTTTAGACTGTTTGCATTGGTTGTCCTTATCACGTGATAATTTGAATGTCTTTTTAAGGTGTGTGTGTGTGTGTTTCACAAATCTTTCTGATGAAGTTCTCGTTGAAACATTAAAGTGAATGAAAGTGCAAATAAAAAGTGTTCACAGATTCTTTTTCAGCCACAGTTTTGTCTTGTTTTTTTAGTTTTTCAGTTGTTTAGTTATTTTCCTTGGTATAATAATACAGGCATGTCACTTTTGGTGGATGGATGGGTAAAGACAATGAAGGTATGTCACTTTTGGTGGATGCTTCTGTAAGTTTTATATAGGTATGTGACTTTTGGTGGACGCATTGTTAAGGGTAATGTAGGTATGTCACTTTTGGTGTATTGGGTGGGTAAGGATAATGGAGGTATGTCACTTTTGGTGGACACATGGGTAAGGATAATGTAGGTATGTCACATTCGGTGGAGGCTTGCATAAGGATAGTGTAGGTATGTCACTATTGTTCGATGTTTGGAAAAGGGTAATGCAGGTATGTCACTTTTGGTGGTTGGATGGGTAACAATAATGTAGGTATGTCACTTTTGGTGGATGGATGGGTAAGAATAATGTAGGTATGTTACTTTTGGTGGATAATTGGGTTAGGAGAATGTAGGTATGTCACTTCTGGTGTTGAATGTGTAAGGATGATGCAGGTATGTCACTTTTGGTGAATGCATGGGTAAGGATAATGTAGGTACGTCAATTTTGTGGATAGACGAGGAAGAAGAATGTAGGTAATTCACTTTTGTTGGATGCATGGGTAAGGATAATGTAGTTATGTCACTGTTAGTGCATGCTTGGGTAAGGAAAATGCAGGTATGTCTCAGTGCATGCTTGGGTAAGGATAATGCAGGTATGTCACTGTTAGTGCATGCTTGGGTAAGGAAAATGCAGGTATGTCACTGTTAGTGCATGCTTGGGTAAGGATAATGCAGGTTTGTCAGTTTTGGTGGATACATGGGTAGGGATACTGCAGATATGCCACTTTAGCTGAATGCATGGGTATGTATAACATGGGTATGTCACTGTTGGTGGATGGATGGGCAATGATAATGTAGGTATGTCAGTTTTGGTGGATGCATGGGTAAGGATAATGCAGGTATGTCAGTTTTGGTGGATGTGTGGGTAAAGGTAATGTGGTTATGTTCTGTTTGTTGGATGCATGGGCACTGATAATGTAGATATGTTATTTTGGTAGATGTTTTGGTGAGGATAATCTAGGTATGTCACTTTTGGTGGATGGATGGGTAAGGATAATGTAGGTTTGTCACTCCTGGTGAACACATGGGTAAGGATAATGTAGGAATGTTACTTTTGGTGGAGGCATGGGTAAGGAAAATGTAGGCATGTCACTTTTGGTGGATGGATATGCAAGGATAATGTAGGTATGTCAATTTTGGAGGATGGATGGATAAGTTTAATGTAGGTATGTCACTCCTGGTGGACACATGGGTAAGGTTAATGTAGGTATTTCTCTTTTTAGGATGCATGGGTAAGGGTAATGCAGTTATGTCACATTTGATGGATGCATGGGTACGGATAAATTTGGTATGCTCTGTTTGGAGGATGCATGCATAAAGTTAATGTAGGTTCGTCACTTTTGTTGGACGCATTATTAAGGGTAATGTAGCTATGTCGGGTTTGGTGGATGGATGGGTGAGGATAATGTAGGTGTGTCACTTTTGGTGGAAGAATGGGTAAGAATTATTAAGGTATGTCACTTTTGGTGGATTGGTGGCTGAGGATAATGTAGGTATGTCAGTTTTAGTGGATGCATGGGTAAGGATAATGTAGGTATGTCAGTTTTGGTGGATGCATGGGTAAGGATAATGCAGGTATGTCAGTTTTGGTGAATGCATGGGTAAAGGTAATGTGGTTATGTTCTGTTTGTTGGATGCATGGGCACTGATAATGTAGATATGTTACTTTTGGTAGATGTTTTGGTAAGGATAGTCTAGGTATGTCACTTTTGGTGGATGGATGGGTAAGAATAATGTAGGTTTGTCACTTTTGGTGGATGGATGTGCAAGGATAATGTAGGTGTGTGAATTTTGGTGGATGGATGGGTAAGTTTAATGTAGGTATGTCACTCCTGGTGGACACATGGGTAAGGATAATGTAGGTATTTCTCTTTTTGGGAGGCATGGGTAAGGATAATGTAGTTATGTCACTTTTGATGGATGCATGTGTAAGGATACATTTGGTATCTTCCATTTGTAAGATGCATGTATAAAGATAATGTAGGTACGTCACTTTTGATGGATGCTTGGATATGGATAATGTAGGAATGTCAGTTTTGGTGGATGGATAGCTAAAATAATGAAGGTATGTCACTTTTGTTGGATGGATGGGTAAGAATAATGTAGGTATTTCACCTTTGGTGGATGCATTGGGAAGGATAATTAAGGTATGTCACTTTTAGTGGATGGATTGGAAGGCATATTGTAGGTATGCCATTTTTTGTGGATGTATGGGAAAGGAAAAAGAAGGTAAGTCATTTCTGGTGGATAGATGGGTAATGATAATGTAGGTATGTCACTTTTGGTGGATGGTTTGATAAGTATAATGTAGGTATGTCACTTTTGGAGCATGGATGGGTAAGGATAATGTAGGCATACCACTTTTGGTGAATGGATGGGTAAGGATGGTGTAGGTGTGTCAGTTTTGGTGAATGGATGGGTAAGGATAATGTTGGTATGTCACTTTTGGTGGATGGATGGGTAAGAATATTGTAGGTATGTCATTTTTTTGTGGATGCATGGGAAATGAAAAAGTAGGTACGTCACTTTTGGTGGATGTATGGGTAAGGATAATGTAAGTATGACATCTTTGGTGGATGCATGGGTAAGAATAATGTCGGTATGTCAGTTTTGGTGGATGCATGGGTAAGGATAATGTAGGTATGTCACTTGAATGGATTAATGGAATGGGTAATTTAAGTATGCCACTTCTGGTGGATGGATAGGAAAGGGTAATGTAGATGTCCCAATTTTGGTGGATGCATGGCTATGGATAATGTAGCTATGTTTTGTTTGGTGGATGCATGGGTTAAGATAGTGTAGATATGTAACTGCTGATGGATGGATGGGTAAGGATAATGCAGGTATGTCACCTTAGGTGGATGCTTGGGTAAAGATGTTGTAGGTATGTTGCAGTTGGGGGATGCTTTGGTAAGAATAATATATGTATGAGAGTCTTGGTGGATGTATTGATAAAGATAATGTAGGTGTGCCACTTTTGTTGGATGGATGGGTAAGGATAATGTAGGTGTGTCAGTTCTGGTGGGTGGATGGTTAAGGATAATATAGGTATGTCACCTTTGGGGGATGGATAAGGATAATGTAGGTGTGCCACTTTTGGTGGATGCATGGCTATGGATAATGTAGCTATGTTTTGTTTGGTGGATGCATGGGTTAAGGTAGTGTAGATATGTAACTGCTGATGGATGGATGGGTAAGGATAATGCAGGTGTGTCAATTTTGGTGGGGGGATGGTTAAGGATAATATAGGTATGTCACCTTTGGGGGATGGATAAGGGTATTGTAGGCGTATCACTTTTGTTGGATGCGGATTAATGTAAAGGGTAATGTAGGTTTGTTACTTTCGGTGGATGCATGGCTATGGATAATGTAGCTATGTTTTGTTTGGTGGATGCATGGGTTAAGATAATGTAGATATGTAATTGCTGATGGATGGATGGATGGGTAAGGATAATGCAGGTATGTCACTTGAATGGATTAATGGAAAGGGTAATGTAGGTATGTCACTTTTGGTGGATGGATAGGAAAGGATAATGTAGGTGTCTCACTTTTGGTGGATGCATGGCTATGGATAATGTAGCTATGTTTTGTTTGGTGGATGCATGGGTTAAGATATTGTAGATATTTAACTGCTGATGGATGGATTGTTAAGGGTAATGCAGGTATGCCACCTTAGGTGGATGCTTGGGTAAAGATGACATAGGTATGTTGCAGTTGTTGGATGCTTTGTTAAGAATAATATATGTATGAGAGTCTTGGTGGATGTATTGATAAAGATAATGTAGGTGTGCCACTTTTGTTGGATGGATGGGTAAGGATAATGTAGATGTTTCAATTTTGGTGGGTGGATGGTTAAGGATAATGTAGGTATGTCATCTCTGGTGGATGCATGGGTAAGGATAATGTAGGTATGTCACTTTTGGTGGAGGATGGGTAAGGATAATGTAGGTATGTCACCTTAGGTGGATGCTTGGGTAAAGATGATGTAGGTATGTCACAGTTAGTGGATGCTTTGGTAAGAATTTTATTTATTTATTTTATTTTACATTTGTTAACCGGGGGTGTCTGACTGAGCCGAAAAGGCCCTTTTTCAGCAAAGGCCCGGGGAGAAAAGCTCCACAAAGAAAAATTACAGACACATTTAGTTATTTAGACATGATCAGCATACACACAAATTACAAGAGACATGTTTTTATAGTGGTATGCGGCACAAACAGCTACAGTAGAGAGAATCAAAAAAAGATTAATTTTAAAAATAAAGGTAAGTAATGGATTTGTGGTGTGCAGCTGAACTTTGGAACGTAGGTAGAATACATACATAGTACACAGGTACAGTACATACATTGTAGATTAGCCAGTGTTTGTGAGTAAGATTGAAAAACTATTATTGATTGCTCTAGATTTAGTATGTATATGTTATCCGCTTTCACTAGCCTGGGTAGCAATCATGGCACTGCCAACTTTGCTTGAGATGCTGCCTGATGAGGTCTTTAAAGGAGGCTTTGGATGATGTGTTTTGAATGCTAGTAGGGACAGAGTTCCATTTTTTAGCCACCAAACTACTATATAGTGCATCTCCAAAGCTATTGTAGCTGTTGATGACTTCTAGTAGAAGTTTGCTTGATGATCTAAGAGGCCTTTTGGCTGAGTGAGGTTGTACTAGGTTTTTGAGTGCAGGACACTTATTGTGGAGGTAATAGATAGAATAACAGAGGCAGAGCTGATTGTAGATTAGGAGGTTGGGCAGTTCAAGCCAGTGGAGCTGTCTCAAAGCAGTACAGTGATGGGTTCTATATGAGCAATTTGCAGCAAAGTGGGCAATTCTGTTATAGCAAGCTTCCATTTTGCTTAGTTCAGTTTTGTTGAGATTAGTCAGAATGGGAGATGCATAGAGTAGGGTGGATAGAAGTTGGGAGCGAGCAATGGCTGATCTTGTGTTGTTGGTAAGAAATGGTTTGATACGGTAGCGTGACCCCAGTTTGGCATGTACTTTTTTAATAGTTAACTTCAGATGACTATCAAATTTTAGGTGGGAGTCTATGGTTATTAAGAAAAAAATGAAAGTTACTACCACAAAGTAGTGGGCCAGTTCGATAACAATGAAGGCTGTCTTCCAAACACAAGTGCATAAATCAGAGCCTCGTTCCACAAAATTCAACACACTGTTCACAGGTAAAACGAAATTTATTAGGCAAAAAACAAACGGTATCATAGGATTTAGCACTTTCGTCTCCACCCTGGAGACCTCTTCAGAATCAAAGAAAAGCACCTCTCCCATACATTTTATACATCCTTTTAGGGTGCGTTATTAAATCAATTAAGCAATTACACAATTAAGTAATTAGATAATTCATTTTTCATAAAATACTTTTTGTGGATATATGGCAGACTGCTATAAGTCAGAAACTAGTCCCTGGAGTCAGAATATGTTAGCGAAACTTCAAAACATAAATATATACGTAAATGAAGTGTAAATTTGTAACTACTTTGTAAAGTATAAATACATATGAAGTTGTTTTTAACAAAAATAGCAATGGTATAATAAATAAAGCATACATTATACAAAATACACCAACAATTGAATATAAGTATCTCAATGTATAGGTTTGATAAAATCTATCATATAAAATTGTAATGAATATATATATATATATATATATATATATATATATATATATATATATATATATATATATATATATAAATATGCAAATGAATAAATAAATACATGAATTTGTAAGTATATAAATATAAATAGTTGTTTCAATAAATAGTTATTCAAACTGTACATATTAAAATCATGTTAGTGTAATAATAAATAAATATGTAAATTAATAAAGATGATAAAATCAATATTCCTTAATTCTGTTTAAAAATATAAATATAATAATATTGTATTGAAGAAATATAATATCATAATAACCATTGAAATACTTGTTTGTCAACATAAATATTGGTGGTCTGTATCTTAGATAAAATGTATTGTATTATTATTGAAGCATAATATAAATAGTATATTGTACAAATTACATACTATAATTTGTGTCTCTTGGGGTCTTCTGATAAGATTTTTAAGGCTAGCACAATTGATATGTGGTCGTTAAGACCTTTACCACTACAAGCGTCAAGTTTAAGTTGCCATATCATTTCTCTGTACATCAGTTTTGTCTCCCAATCCCCACCTCTTTCAGGATATGGGACTTCTTCAAGGACCCAGAATTTAAAATTGGCTTCATGACATATTTGTGAATGTCTAAAAAGTGCATTATTTTCATTTTTTCGATTAATATCCCTCATGTGTTCATAAATTCTTTTCCTTAGGTGTCGCTCTGTTTTGCTAATATAGTATGCCCAGCAGAATTTACAATAAGCTAGGTATACTACCCCTTTAGTGTAACAACTGCTGTACTTTTTTGACCTCAACGTTGTTCTTAATGTGGGAATTAGAAGCTCTTTTTCTCCTGATATAAAGGGACATTGTGGGCATCTCCCACATCTAAATGTTCCCTTTTTCTTTTGAACAGTTCCATTTTCAATGTTGTCTTTTTTTACTCTCCAAAATATTCTTCAAATTACTGTTCCTCCTAAAACTGTATGTCAGCTTATTTTGAAATACTCTGGTGTGTGTAGACATAACATTAAACATTTCCCAAGTCTCGTTGATACATTTTTTAAGCCATCCTATTCCATTGTAATAGGTTAGGGTTATATAAGGCAGCGTAAATTTATTATTCTCATGTGGGGAAACTCCATTCTCTTGACTCACCACTTCTGTAATATTGTTTAAATTGTGGTTATTAATGTTGTTGGTATTGTTGAGTAGTGGTCTGTAGGTGGTACCCCATCTTTCTACTACATATTCTTTAATAGGTTGTATTAACTCTAGGGATAACCCCTTTGGTAAAACATGTTTTGTATCATGTTAATTTCATGGAGGAAATCATCTTTGTCAGTTGTCATTCTGGCTGCCCTAATCATCTGTCCCTTGATAATATTTCTTTTTAATTGGAATGGATGGTCGCTGTCAAAATGTAAATACGTATTAGAGTGGTATTCTTTCCTATAGATGGTGGATTTATAACTTTTAGCTTCGTAATTCTTTTTTAACTTGACATCTAGGTAGTTTATCTCATGGAAGTCCCTTTGAGTGTAAACTTTAAAAAATGAGTACTGTTATTGATATACTCTATAAACTCATTTATTTTTTTCCCCCGAACCTTCCCAAAGAATAAGGATGCCGTCTAAAAATCTATAATAGCTTTTGATCCACTTAAAAAAACCCAGAATTAAATAAATAATATTTTTCCTAATATAACATTATGATGTTGGCATAGATGGGGGCACAAGCTGCCCCCATCGCAACCCCTTCTTTTTGGTGATAAATGTCTACTTGAAAGTATAAGTAGTTGTTTTTTAATACCAATTCCATAAGTTATAGGACCAATCTAAATTCATCTGGTGTCAACAGGTTCATTTCTACTAACATGTTTTCGAACCAGTCCATCCCTGTTGTATGGGGTATTACTGAAAACAGATCTTTGACATCCACTGTTATGAATTCAACATCATCACTGTATAAAACATTATTGATTTTTCGTAGAAAGTCCCAAGAATCAATTAATATGTGTGGATATAAGTTGCAATACTTTTTAAGTTTTGTATCTATATAAATAGCTAAGGGTTGAGTCTTGGATCCTTTTGATGAGACAATAGGTCTCATTGGGGGATCGGTAATACATTTGTGAGTTTTTGGTATACCAAAAATAATAGGGGTGACAGGTTTGCTAACTTTTAAAAAATCATACAGATCCAAATCCATAAGTCCCCGTAATAAATTATCTTCTATAATAAGATCAATTTTTTGATACGAAATGTTGATTTCATTCTTCAAGGCTATTGTATAACTGTTGCCATTTTTTAAAATTTTTAGCATTCTGTTGGTGTAATCCCATTTTTCCATGAGTACAATCCCCCCACCCTTGTCCGGTTTCATCACCCTCAACGTGTCATTACTTCTTAGTTCGTATAGAAGCTTGTTCTCATCCTCAGTTAAATTGCTTCCATCTCTGTTCTTATTATCATAATATTCATTCCGAATCCTCCTAATGAGGGTATTTTCAAAATTATGTATGTCATAGTGAAGGGGGGGGGGGTTGTATGTACTTCGCCTAGTCAACACCATTTTTTCTTTATCAAAAGATTCTTCTTTCCCTTTAAACATATGGGAAAAATTCAGGTTCCTTGTAAAAATCTTAACATCCACCAGAATGTTTTCAATATTTGGTTTCTTGTTGGGTATAAAAGTAAATCCTTTAGTAAAAAGTTTAAAGTATACTTCATTAATTTTGATATCTGTAAAATTAAAAATATAAAAATCATTCCTACTAAGTATAGTCAATTGATTTTCTGTTTCTGCTAGAGTACCTGTATTGAAAAAATTACCAAATGACTCTTCTATCTGTAGGGTCTCCTCGTGTGATGGTTGTAATTGCTGTTGCTGATAACTTGGGCATACGAGGGGTATTGAACCCGATTCCTCAATCTCTCGGACCTCCTCGGTCCTTCCCTCTCTAAAGGGACCCTATCACTAATATCATCCAAAACTTCATTGGGTTCACTATATTCATGTATGTCTTGTGCAAAATCAACATTTTGTCTTCTATTGTCAGTCCTACCTTTTCTTCTGTAATTATCATACGTGTAGGATAGTGAGGGATTTTCTTTATAATAAAATCTATTACCATTCTTATGGACTGGGCTGTAAGCAATACCACATTTATACTCATTTATATCCCTTTCTAGTTTTGATATCTTCCTATTATAACTACGTGTAGTAGTGTTATCAACATCATGTAAAGTTCTAAGATATACATTATGATACTCTTGAAGAGAAAATAGTAAATCATCATGCATTTCTTTATATAAACGGTCAATCACAACTTTATCAGACTCCATTTTTTGTTCATTATGCTTAATTAATACTTTCAGGACTGCTAATCCACATTCATTAAATATATCACAAATACTTTTAAAAAAAGCGTTGTCAACATTGCCACTAACATTGTTTGGAAATCTATTAATTCTTAGTCCTTTCGGTACGATGTTTTCATGCAAACACTTGTTAAAATACCAGTTTTCAACTGATAAATTTTTGTACCTGGTGAGAAGTGATTTGAAAGTTTTACATTTCTCCCTATAGTCCATATTATCAGCTTGACTGCTTTCCGGTCACCTCGTAGAATCTGAAAACGATTTGTTGAGCCAGTTTTTAAAGTCCATGTTGTTGTATATGGAGAGAAATTCTGAACCACCAGCCCCACCAGTAGCATAATATTGTTCATCATGGTTTCTTCTATGGTTATTTCCAGTAGGATGCGAGCGCTCTGCCCTGGTTGAAACACCCACTCTACCTGTGTTGTCTGCAGCTCTGACATCTGATGTCACGTCAGTTCCATCGATAGCCCTCTGACTGCTCTGTGCACAGGGAATATCATTCCCCGCTTCTTCGGGTGAAATATTCGATGTTTGTGAGTGACTTTGAATCAGTCTAATAAGCTCACTCAATAGGCTGCTATTATCCATGTTTTGCCAAAAAAATAGTGGAAGTGAAAACGAAGCAATCGAGAGTGATAAGTACAAAACTCACAAGAAAACGGAGACTCCTCGAGACCGAACCAGAACCACAAGCGACAACCAGGAACCAAGAAAAAAATGAAAGTTACTACCACAAAGTAGTGGTCCAGTTCGATAACAATGAAGGCTGTCTTCCAAACACAAGTGCATAAATCAGAGCCTCATTCCACAAAATTCAACACACTGTTCACAGGTAAAACAAAATTTATTAGGCAAAAAACAAATGGTATCGTAGGATTTAACGCTTTCTTCTCCACCCTGGAGACCTCTTCAGAATCAAAGAAAAGCACCTCTCCCATATATTTTATACATCCTTTTAGGGCGTGTTATTAAATCAATTAAGCAATTACACAATTAAGTAATTAGATAATTCATTTTTCATAAAATACTTTTTGTGGATATATGGCAGACTGCTATAAGTCAGAAACTAGTCCCTGGAGTCAGAATATGTTAGCGAAACTTCAAAACATAAATATATACGTAAATGAAGTGCAAATTTGTAACTACTTTGTAAAGTATAAATACATATGAAGTTGTTTTAACAAAAATAGGAATGGTATAATAAATAAAGCATACTATTGTACAAAATACAATATTAAATGTTGTTTAATAGTATGCTTTATTTATTATACCATTCCTATTTTTGTTAAAACAACTTCATAAATATTTATACTTTACAAAGTAGTTACAAATTTGCACTTCATTTACGTATATATTTATGTTTTGAAGTTTCGCTAACATATTCTGACTCCAGGGACTAGTTTCTGACTTATAGCAGTCTGCCATATATCCACAAAAAGTATTTTATGAAAAATGAATTATCTAATTACTTAATTGTGTAATTGCTTAATTGATTTAATAACACACCCTAAAAGGATGTATAAAACGTATGGGAGAGGTGGTTTTCTTTGATTCTGAAGAGGTCTCCAGGGTGGAGATGAAAGCGCTAAATCCTACGATACCGTTTGTTTTTTGCCTAATAAATTTCGTTTTACCTGTGAACAGTGTGGTGAATTTTGTGAAACGAGGCTCTGATTTATGCACTTGTGTTTGGAAGACAGCCTTCATTGTTATCGAACTAGTCTATGGTTATTCCCAATAGCTTAGCCTGTGCCACTGGAGCAATTGGAGTAGCATTTGTGGAGTAGATAGTGAATTGATTGTTAGTGCTTTTGTTAGAACTGGTTATAATCATAAGCTGAGTTTTCTTTGGATTGAGGATAAGTTGGGCTTTGGTAAGGTAGTTTTCAATGTCAGAGAATGCTAGTTGAGTTGTTTGCAGGAGAGTGGGAATGTTTTGTGCAGCACAGATTAAGGTAGTGTCATCTGCATACTGAATCATAGATGCATGCTGCGTGGAGGTTATTTGTGAAGACTGTGAATAGTAGTGGTCCTAAGATAGAACCCTATGGGACTCCTATAGTTATGGGCAGCTGAGGAGAGAGAGAATTTTCCAATTTCACAGCTTGGTACCTGTCAGTTAAGTAGCTTTGGAACCAGGTAAGAGTGGAATTAGATAGATGATATTGGTTTTGTTTGTTTAGCAGGATTTGGTGTGAGACTGTGTCAAATGCTTTGGACATATCCAAAAAAAGAGTTGACACTTGCAGGCCTTCATTTTTGAGATGGTTTACTGTGTCTGTGAAGCAGAGGTGAGCTGTAGTGGTACTATGGGCAGGTCTGAAACCATGCTGAGAAGGTGACAGGATGTTGCAGTCTAGGAGATAGTTTAGCATCTGGGTATGGCTGCATTTTTCTAGGATTTTGGCCAGGGGGAGATTAAAGCAATGGGTCTGTAGTTATTAAGTTCAGTGGAGGTCCCGCCTTTATGTATGGGTGTAACATAGGATATTTTCCAGAGTATGGGCACATAGTTTTCAACAATTGATCTGTTTATGAGAGTGGAGACTGGGATAGCAATAGCATCTGCTGTGAGTTTCAAGATATAGCTGGGGAGTAGGTCGGCTGCTGTTGATGAGGTTTTTAGTTTGGAGAGCATGCTTTTGATTGAAGTGGTGGAAACTGTTTTGAGGGTAAAGCTTGTATTAGTGTTATTTGTGTTGGGGGGGATAATGAGGAAGGAACTGTCCTGTGATACTAAGGATAGAACTGAGTTCACAAAGTGGGAGTTGAATTGTGAGGATAGAATTGAGTTCACAAAGTGGAGTTTGTGTGTGTTTCAATGGGAACTTTTAGTGTGGGGGGGTTTGGTTGGGGGGGAGGAAGGAACTGGACTGTCCTGTGATACTAAGGATAGAATTGAGTTCACAAAGTGGGAGTTGAATTGTGTTTCGATGGGAACTTTAGTGTCAGGGGTGGTTGGTTTGGGGGTAGCCTTTTGGGTGGATTTTAGTAGCTGGTTTACATTTTTCCAAAATTTTTGCGGGTTGTGTTGGTATTTAGTTTGTAATGTTGTGTAGTAGGATTTTTTGTCCAGCCTAATGCATTTTTTTGTATGGTTGTGCAGTTCTTGGTACTTAGTTAGGCTTTGTGTTTCTTTGTTTTTTTGATAGTAACGCCAGGCAGTGTCTCTGGACTTGAGGATTTGTTTGGTTTCTTTACTGAGCCAGGGGTTTGTAGAGGTTCTAACCTTGATTTTGCGCAATGGAGTGACAGTGTCTAGGTGTTGTAGAAATGTTTTGTTGAAATATGCTACAGCCTGGTCAAGTGGGAGGGTTTTAGGGGGGTCCAGTCACAGTTACCCAGTAAAGTGTTGAGGACGTCAGGAGAGAATTTTTTTGTATTTCTAATGGATATATAGTTAGTAGTTTTGCATATGCTTGTTATACTACGTATAAAGTATATTATGTTGTGGTCACTTAAGGTGTCTGGGAGACTGCCTGTGTGAGGGTACAATGTGGGGTTGCTAGTTAGGACCCAGTCAAGGATGGATTCCCTTTTAGATTTTTTATCACACCTAGTTGGAATTTGGACTAGCTGCTGGTAGCCATGGAGATTTATTAGCTTACTTGGTGGTTCTGATATACAGGTGAACCAATCTAGGTTGAAGACCCCCAGAATAAGGGTTTCTTGTGAGTATGTGGAAGAACACCAGGATAAGAAGTCTTCAAGGCTAGCAGGTGTATTACCAGGTGGAATATAGATCACAATTGTGGTGATGACCTTTTTAGGGTGAAGTTGATGTTGTGAGATAAGTATGTCCCAATTATTGGGGGAGGGGTAGGAGTTTGGTAATTGATGGACAGTTAAGTTGGACTTGTAGTGTAAGGCAGTTCCACCCCCATTATGAAGTGGTCTGTCTTGTCTAATGATATTGTAGCTGGTAGGGAGAACTTATGAGTTAGCTATGTTTTTATTTAGCCAGGTTTCTGTTAAAGCAACTATGTCTGGGAAGTAGTGTGCTATTGTGGCCTGGAGTTCAGGTATTTTATTTCTGATACTTCTAATATTAATATTTAGCATTAAAAGATGGTTGGTTTTGCTGCTGTTGTTGATTTGCCCAGGGATGAAGAAAGTGGGGGTGTTATGTTCTGACATTTGTGTTGGAGCAGTTTGTGTTGGTCAAGATGGATTTTGGCCTGGGTTGGGGTGGATATCCCCACTTATGGTGAGCCTGGTGTTAAAACCGTGATACAGATGTTGGAGTTTGGTGAGGAGTGTGAGAAAGTATTGTGTTTTTTTTGGAGTAGGAATGAGAGCATATGTGTTTAGTTCTGAATTGGTCCGTTATGTAGTTCTTGAATAAGTTTCGGCAGATATTATTATAATGTGTGGTGTCTGTGTATGAGAGTGCATAATGCAGTGTTGTGTTACTAAGTTTAGGGATATTGCTAGAGTGATAACTTGTGGTGTTGTAAAGAATTATGAGAAGACAGACTAGATTTAGTTGTGTGATAGTCATGGTTATAAAGTTTATGTTGTTTCTAGGTGGGGGGTCTGAATAGGAATTATAGGGTTGCACTATATGTGGATGGGGAAGTAGTGTGGGTGATGCAAAAAATGCCTAGTGGGAATGAGAGTGATTGGGAGTATTTTGTGTGGAACAAGTTGGTGTGATTTAACGTGATATGACTTGAGGAGCTGTGATTGGTGGAGATGATGTGAGGGTGAGCTGTGGGTGTGGCTATGATTACTATAAATGTAGAGGTAGTGGGGGCGGGAGGGAATAAGATATGTATGTGACTCTTGGTGGACGTATTGGTAAGGATAATGTAAGTATGTCACTTTTGGTGGAGGCATGGGTAAGGATATTGTAGGTGAATCAGTTTTGGTGGATGGATGGGTAAGGATAATGAAGGAATGTCACTTTTGGTGGATGGATGTGCAAGGATAATGTAGGTATGTCAATTTTGGTTGATGATTTCATAAGGATAATGTAGGTCTGCCACTTTTGGAGAATGGATAGGTAGGTTTAATGTAGTTATGTCATTACTGGTGGACATATGGGTAAGGATAATATAAGTATTTCTCTTTTCAGGATGCATGGGTAAGGTTAATGTAGTTATGTCATGTTTGATGGGTGCATGGGTAAAGAAAAATTTGGTATGTTCCATTTGGAGGATGCATGTATAAAGATAATGTAGGCATGTCCCTTTTGGTGGATGGATGTGCAAGGATAATGTAGGCATTTTAATTTTGGTGGATGCTTTTGTAAGGATAGTGTAGGTTTGGCACTTTTGGTAGATGGATGGGTAAGCATATTGTAGGTATGTCAGTCTTGGTGGACACATGGGTAAGGATAATGTAGTTATGTCACTTTTGATGGATGCATGGGTAAGAATAAATTTGGTATATTCCATTTGGAGGATGCATGATGCAGAACAAAATCCATAAAAGGGAAGTCACCCCTGATCATTATTAGTAAAAAAAATACGAGCACTCATAAAATCATCCAAGGCCAATTTTGAGAGAAAAATTGCCATAGATTCAAAAGACAATCATAAGGCCTTTTTCAGCTATGTTAGAAACCTGGGTGGAAACTCCCAGATATGCTCAGAATTAGTCCAAAATTATACAAAAATCACTGAACCCACAGACATTGCCAACATACTGGCAGACAGGTTCAATGCAAACTTCACCCCCCCCCCAAAAGGAGAGATAACTATCCCAGCGGAGTGTAGCCTCCCAGACATCTCAAATGCGCAGGTGAAAGCTGCTCTCTCTAAAGCTAAAAACACAGCATCAATGGGACTGGATGGTGTCCCCGGCTGTGTGCTACACGAGCTCAATGAGGAACTAAACCCGCACATAAGGCAGCTGTTTAATCTCAGCCTTACCACAGGATACATGCCCAAGGAGTGGCGTACGGCAACTGTGGTCCCACTCCACAAAGGCGGTGCCTCTACGGACCCTGGTAATTACCGCCCCAAAAGCTTAACAAGTCTAGTCTGCAAAGCTATGGAGAGGATCATAATGGAGCTCATAAACAAAGATATAGGGGACTTGCAGACATTGGACCCGACCCAGTTTGGCTTTGTCAAGGGCAGATCATGCCTTTTGAACTTGGTCGACTTCTTTGAAACAGTCACCAAGGCCATTGATGAGGGAAAGGCAGTCCATACAGCCTACCTTGACCTTGCAAAAGCTTTCGACACAATACCCCACTCGGGTATTATAGAAAAACTTACCAGCTTAAATGTAAACCCATATGTCACAAAATAGGTTGCAAACTGGCTTAAGGACAGAACCCACAGGGTTAGAGTTGCTGGTGCTATGTCAGACTCTAAGCTGGTCACAAGTGGTGTCCCACAGGGCTCGGTCCTTGGCCCCCTATTGTTCGGCATCTACTTCTCAGAAGTACAGGCCAACATAGGAGGACTTTGGCTGACAAAGTTTGCAGATGACTGCAAACTGGGTGCCATAGTGGAAAGTGCATCGGACACAGATATCCTTCAGAGGGGACTCATGGAAACTGATAGCTGGTGCCAGAGCCATGGCTTGAAGTTAAACACCAAAAAATGTATAGTTATACCCTTCGGGAAAAACAAGGTAACCCCAAGCTACCATATAGGTGGCAATCCACTAAGCACAGAAGAGGTTATCAGGGACCTGGGGACCCAGGTCAACAGTGGCCTTTCTTTTGACACTCTCGTTGCTAAAGTGGTTAGAAAGACCTTCTACATTGCCCACCTGATCATGAAGGGATTCACATCCAGATCTATTGAGGTCATTGTTCCCCTGTACTCTTCACTTATCAGACCAATGATCGAGTACAATGCCCCATTCAGGATGTATCTCACCCGACACCTGCAGCAATTTGAGAGACCCCAAAAGTTCCTCACCAAAAGGATAAAGGGACTCCAAAATCTGTCATATGCTGCCAGATTGAAGAAACTCCAGCTCTATTCAGTCGCATACCATCTGCTCAGAGGTGACCTGTGCCTGACATACAAGGCCATGTCCAACCCGGAATTAATGGACATGCTCCACCTCAAAAAATCCAAATCCACCAGAACCACTAGAGCAAGTGACTTAAACCTTAGCACGGATATAAATAGGATGTGCTGGAGGGATAGATTTATCACCCAGAGACTCCCTATGCTGTGGAATAAAATCCTGGTCCATGTGAGGCAGAGCACCTCGCTGGCTCTGTTCAAGAGAAATCTTGACCTGTGGATGGGAGATCGTAGGTTTACCCCAAGAATCATCTCTGTGTCACTGCCGGACAGAGGCACAACAAACTAATGGGCACAGTATTTTTTCATATAATGGGTGGGGTAAGCCACAAAACGTTGGGCTAGGCTTATAAATGCCTTAGGGCAGATAGCCTAGTATAAACCTATGAACCTATGAACCTATGTGTAAAGTTAATGTAAGTTTGTCACTTTTGGTAGAAGAATGGGTAAGGATAATGAAGGTATGTCACTTTTTGTGGATGGATGGATGGATGGATGGATGGATGGATGGATGGATGGATGGAGGATGGATGGATGGATGGATGGATGGATGGATGGATGGATGGATGGATGGATGGATGGGAAAGGACAATGTAGGTTTGTCACTTTTGGTGAATGCATGTGTAAGGCAAATGTAGACATGTCACTTTTAGTGAATCTTAGAGTAAGGATAATGTATGCATGTCACTTTTAGTGGATCTTAGAGTAAGGATAATGTATGCATGTCTCTTTTAGTGGATCTTAGAGTAAGGATAATGTAGACATGTCACTTTTACTGGATCTTAGAGTAAGGATAATGTAGACATGTCACTTTTAGTGGATCTTAGAGTAAGGATAATGTATGCATCTCACTTTTAGTGGATCTTAGAGTAAGGATAATGTAGACATGCCACTTTTGGTGGATGCATGAGTACGTATATTGTAAGTATGTCACTTTTGGTGGATGCATGGGTAATACTAATGTAATTATGCCATGTTTTATGGATGGATGGGTAAGGATAATATGGGTTACCTTCATTTGACTGAAAATCATTTGACTGAGACCAAATGACAGAAACTTCATTTCACTGACAGTTCATTTCACTGACACTTCATTTGACTGACAATTAGTGCTGACAGTGTCTAGAGCACTGTAAGGCAAGTAAAAGGTATATGTCCTTTTCTCCGCTGTAGTGCGACCCTGGAGTTAGTATATATTGTTTTGGGGTGTGGGGGGCATAACACCCCACATAGTTTTATGTTATATTCTCTGCTTGTGGTTTTATATTGTTTAGTAAACCCAAACTAGGTGGGGAGCTGTGCCCTCCATGGGTCTATATTATAACATCAAATTCTTAAAACTTCGAATGTTATTATATCGAACCCATTCGATCGAAGGACCATAAAATCGAACAGTCAGAATAGCAAAGTTTTTCTCAGGGGAAAAATTTGCTGTTCCGCCACACACATACACACAACACAAGCACACCAAAATAAATAATCCACCACATAGACTTCACAAAACTCTACACTAAGCCATACATACACTACTAGCTGTCCACTTACCTTAACCCAACCCTAACCCTAAGGTCCGTAGCTACCGCACACTCACCTTACCCGCTCCCTTACCCTAAAGTCCCTATTGCGCACTCACCTTTACCGCTCCCTAACCCTAAAGTCCCTACCGCACACTCACCTTACCTGCTCCCTAACCCTAAAGTCTCCAACGCACACTCACCTTACCTGCTCCCTAATCCTAACATCCCTATCGCACACTCACCTTACCCGCTCCCTAACCCTAAGGTCCCTATTGCACACTCACCTTCATTTGCACACTTACCTTAACCCAGTCCGTAACCTTCAGTCAACAGTCAAGGAAATAGCAAAGCTGCAGAAATGGCCCACCAAATACTTTCCCTAGGAAAGTATTTGATATTCTGCAGCTTCATTATTTTCCTCGTTCAGTGCATAGGGTTCGATATTATAACATTCAAAGTTTTAAGACTTTGATGTTATAATATAGACCCGCCCCCACACCCCCCAGTGTGGGAGGGATGTGCCCCTCCACCTCCCTAACTATATATACTAACTCCAGGGTCGCACTACAGTGGGGAAAAGGGCATATCCCTTTTACTTGCCTTACAATGCTCTAGGTACTGCCTGTACTAATTGTCAGTCAAATGAACTGTCAGTCAAATGAAGTGTCAGTGAAATGAAGTTTCAGTTATTTGGTCCGACTGAAATGTTTGTCAATCAAATGAACTTTCAGTCAAATGACGGTAACCTGGATAATATAGGTATGCTTTGTTTGGTGGATGTATGAGTTAAGATAATGTAGGTATGTCACTGTTGGTGGATGATTGGTTAAGGTTAATGCAGGTATGTCACCTTAGGTGGATGCTTGGGTGAAGATGATGTAGGTATGTCACAGTTGGTGGATGCTTCAGTAAGAATAATATTTGTATGTGAATCTTGGTGGAAGTATTGGTAAGGATAGTGCTGGTATGTCACTTTTGGTGGATGGATGGGTAAGGATAATGTAGGTATGTCAATTTTGGTGGATGGATGGGTAAGAATAATGTAGATATGTCACTCTTGGTGGACGCAGGGTAAAGATAACGTAGGCATGCCAGTATTGGTGGATGCATGGGTAAGGAAATTGCAGATAATTCACTTTGGTTAGAAGGATGGGAAAGGAAAATATAGGTATGTCACTTCTGTTGAATTCATGGGTGAGGATAATGTATGTATGTGAGTTTTGGTGGATGCCTGGATAAGGATAATGTAGGAATGTCACTTCTGGTGAATTCATGGGTAAGTATAATGTAGGTATGCCACTTTTGGTGGCTGGATTGGAAAAGATAATGTAGGTATGTCATTTTTGGTGAATGTATTGGTAAGGATAATGTAGTTATGTCACTTTTCGTGGATGGATGTGTAAAGATAATGAAGGTATGCCACTTTTGGTGGATGGATTGGTAGATGGGAAAGGGTAATGTAGGTATGTCACTTTTGGTGGATGGATGGGTAGGCATATTGTAGGCATGTCATTTTTTGTGGATGCATGGGAAAGTAAAAAGTAGGTAAGTCACTTTTGGCGGATAGATAGGTAATGACAATGTAGGTATATCACTTTTGGTGGATGCTTTGGTAAGGATAATGCAGGTATGTCACTCTTGATGGACACATAATGTAGCTATGTCAGTTTTAGTGAATGGATAGGTAAGGATAATGAAGGTATGTCAATTTCAGTGGATGGGTTGATGGATGGGAAAGGGTAATGTAGGTATGTCACTTTTGGTGGATGGATGGGTAAGGATAATGTAGGTATGTCACTTTTGGTGGATGGATAGGTAAGGATAATGCAGGTATGTCATTTCTGGTTGATGCCTGGTTAAGGATAATGCAGGTACGTCACTTTTACTGAATGGATAAGTAAGTATAATGAAGGTATGTCACTTTCAATGGAGGGATTGATGGATGGGAAAGGGTAATGTAGGTAAGTCACTTCTGGTGGATGGATGGATATGGATAATGTAGGTATGTCACTTCTGGTGGATGCATGGGTAAGGATAATGTAGGGGTGTCAATTTTGGTGGATGGATGGTTAAGGATAATGTAGGTATGTCACTTCTGGTGGAGGATGGGTAAGGATAATGTAGGGGTGTCAATTTTGGTGGATGGATGATTAAGGATAATGTAGGTATGTCACTTCTGGTGGAGGATGGGTAAGGATAATGTAAGTATATCAGTTTTGGTGGATGCATGAGTAAGGAAATTTCAAGTATGTTATTTTGGTGAAAGGATGGGAAAAGATAATGTAGGTGTGTCACCTTTGGAGGATGGATGGGTAAGGATAATGTAGGTATGTCACTTTTGTTGGATGTGGATTAATGGAAAGAGTAATGTAGGTATGTCACTTTTGTTGGATGTGGATTAATGGAAAGGGTAATGTAGGTATGTCACTTTTGGTGGATGGATAGGAAAGGATAATGTAGGTGTGCCACTTTTGGGGGATGCATGGCTATGGATAATGTAGGTATGTTTTGCTTGGTGGATGCAAGGGTTAAAATAATGTAGGTATGTCACTGTTGGTGGATGGATGGATGGATGGATGTGTAAGGATAATGCAGGTATGTCACCTTAGGTGGATGCTTGGGTAAAAATGACGTACGTATGTCACAGTTGGTGGATGCTTTGGTAAGAATAATATATGTATGTGACTCTTGGTGGATGTATTGGTAAGAATAATGTAGGTATGTCAGTTTTGGTGGTGGCATGGTTAAGGACATTGTAGGTAAGTCAGTTTTGGTGGATGGATGGGTAAGGATAATGTAGGAATGTCAATTTTGGTGGATGCTTTTGTAAGGAAAATGTAGGTGTGTCATTTTTGGTAGATGGATGGGTAAGTTTAATGTAGGTATGTCACTCTTTGTGACACATGGTTAAGGATAGTGTAGGTATTTCTCTTTCAGAGACACATGGGTAAGGCTAATGTAGCTATGTCACTTTTAATGGATGCATGTGTAAGGATAAATTTGGTATGCGCCATTTGGAGGATGCATGTATAAAGTTAAGGTAGGTATGTCACTTTTGCTGGATGTATGGATAAATGTAATATATGTATCTCAGTTTTGGAGGGTGTATCATTAAGGATAATGCAGGTATGTCACTTTAGTTTGATGAATGGGTAAGAATAATGCAGGTATTTCTCTTTTGGGGAGGCATGGGTAAGATTAATGTAGTTATGTCACTTTTGATGGATACATATGTAACGATAAATTTGTTATGTTCCATTTGGAGGCTGCAGATATTAGGTTAATGTAGGTATGTCACATTCGGTGCATGGATGGATAAGCATAATGTACATATGTTTCTTTTGCTGGATGCATTGACAAGGATAATGTACGTATGTCAATTCTGGTGGATATATTGGTAAGGATATGTAGGTTTGTCACTTTTGGATGAAGGATGGGTAAGTTTAATGTAGGTATGTCACTCTTGTTGACACATGGTTAAGGATAATGTAGGTATCTCTCTTTCAGAGAGGCATGGGTAAGGCTAATGTAGTTATGTCATGTTTGATGGATGCATGGGTAAGAATAATGTAGGTATGTAAATTTTGGTGGATGCTTTCATAAGGATAATGTAGGTTTGTCACGTTAGGAAGATGGATGGGTAAGGATAATGTTGCTATGTCACTTTTGGAGGATGGATGGGTAAGTTTAATGTAGGTATGTCACTCCTGGTGGACACATGGGTAAGGTTAATGTAGGTATTTCTCTTTTCAGGATGCATGGGTAAGGATAATGCAGTTATGTCACGTTTGATAGATGCATGGGTAAGGATAAATTTGTTATGCACTGTTTTGAGGATGCATGCATAAAGTTAATGTAGGTTTGTCACTTTTGTTCGATGCATTGTTAAGGGTAATGTAGCTATGTCAGGTTTGGTAGATGGATGGATGAGGATAATGTAGGTCTGTCACTTTTGGTGGAAGAATGGGTAAGGATAATTAAGGTATGTCACTTTTGGTGGATTGGTGGCTAAGGATAATGTAGGTATGTCAGCTTTAGTGGCTGCATGGGTAAGTATAATGTATGTATGTCCCTTTTAGTGGATGCATGGGTAAGGATAATGTAGGTATGTCACATTTGGTGGATGGATAGGTGAGGATAATGTAGATGTGTCACTTTTGGTGGAAGAATGGGCAAGGATAATGAAGGTATGTCACTTTTGGTGGATGGATGGGTGAGGATAATGTAGGTGTCTTACTTTTGGTGCAAGAATGAGTAAGTATAATGTAGGTATGTGACATTTTGTGGATGGATTGATGAATGGATGGATGGATGGATGAATGGATTGATGGGAAAGGATAATGTACGTATGTCATTTTTGGTGATTGCATGGGTAAGAATATTGTATGCATATCACTTTTAATGAATCCAAGGGTAAGGATAATCTAGCTATGTCACCCTTGGTGACACATGGGTAAGGATAATGTAGGTATTTCTCTTTTCAGGATGCATGGATAAGGCTAATGTAGTTATGTCACTTTTGGTGGATCCACGGGTAAGGATACATTTGGTGTGCTCTGTTTCGAGGATGCATGTATAAAGTTAATGTAGGCATGTCAGTTTTGGTGGATGCATTGGTAAGGATAATGTAGGTATGGCACTTTTGGTGGATGAATGGCTGATTGGATGGATGGATGGATGGATGGATGGATGGATGGATGGATGGATGGATGGGAAAGGATAATGTAGGTTGTGATGCCCGTGCCCTGTCCCAGCAATCAAGGAGCCTCAATACTCACCACTAACACAGGTGAGGTGTGTCTACATAGGGGAGGATAAGAAATAAACAAACAGTAAAGTACAATTTCCCTTAAGAGCACACAGAGATCACAGTCAGTCTGGGGCTGGTTTCTCCCTTTCTCTCCAGATCCTCAACAAGACTCCCCACTGGCACAGCTTTAGGGTCCAAATCTCAGCCTAGTAGGCAAGCTAAAACATCCAGCCCCCTCTCTGTGCAACCAGTACTTCATGTCCCTGCTCAAGTAGCTGACACAAACACTCTTTGAGGTATAAGTTATAGACAAACACACAGACATTCCTAGGGAAGGCTGGCCCAGTTTCTCCAGCTGTGCCCCCTTTCTGCCCAGTCTGAATGATAGTACCAGCTGCCACCACCCACTAATATCAGCTACTAAAAAGGCCCTTAACAATGGGTGTCTAATTATTACTCTGCAATATTATTATCCAAACAGTAAGTGCAACTAACAGTCAGGGCTTATTCTGAGTGACTTGGACATTATCACTATATACATGCAATGTAGTCTAGAGCTTAAATTATCTCTCCACAAAACATCCACAGTTGAAAGGTTTAAAAATATTTAATAGTAAATAATAAAACACAAGACAATACTTCCTACTGCACAGTGCTAGTCAAGAGTTCAGACACAGAAAATGCATAAAATAATGCAGTAGAATACTTCTGACATCAGTACAGCAAAAAATAATCTAATCTTCATATTTCCTAGCTATATCTAAGAGAAAACACAGTTCTAAAATAAACTTACATATAGAGCAAAGCCGTGCTGGTGATGTTGTATGTTCTGAAGACAAATGCAAAATGCTCTGAGTCTCTCTATCCTTAAATTGATAGCACAGTGGTACTGACTCATTTCAGATTACATCATTTTTTTCGCTGGTTCCCAGGATAACTGAAACTCAGAGGTTAATAGCCCTTTTGCAACTGGACAGGAAGCCAGAGCAATAAAAGACATTATACATGCAAATTCTAGCAATTAACTCTGGTCTCAAAACCATAGCCAGAATTCCTTTATTTAGACATCTCGGCTCCGAGTTTGTGTTTTCAGAAATTCAGAAATTCCAATGCCTTGGATCAACTTATCCACATGCCACCAGGGGCAGCAATATCCCAAACATGGTCATTACCAGTATGGGTGACCGGTGCTCCACACCAGAGGTCAATTCTTCATTGGTGAGATCCAACCACAAGCTAATCATTTTAGACATCCACATCCTGCCCCCACTCCCCATTAGGGAAACCACCACCAACTTCACATGTCTTAATACAGAAGTGGCAAACTTCACGATACCCATGCAGATGGAAAATATTGGTACGACTGCTCAGTCCTACACAAATGCACTTTATAAGCACTTACATGAGTGCATGGATTGTGCTATCACTAACAGAATGGGTAAGGGTAATGCAGGTATGTCACCTTAGGTGGATGCTTGGGTAAAGATGACATAGGTATGTTGCAGTTGGGGGCTGCTTGGGTAAAGATGACATAGGTATGTTGCAGTTGTTGGATGCTTTGGTAAGAATAATATATGTATGAGAGTCTTGGTGGATGTATTGATAAAGATAATGTAGGTGTGCCACTTTTGTTGGATGGATGGGTAAGGATAATGTAGGTGTGTCAATTCTGGTGGGTGGATGGTTAAGGATAATATAGGTATGTCACCTTTGGGGGATGGATAAGGATAATGTAGGTATATCACTTTTGTTGGATGTGGATTAATGTAAATGGTAATGTAGGTTTGTTACTTTTGGTTGATGAATAGGAAAGGATAATGTAGGTGTGCCACTTTTGGTGGATGCATGGCTATGGATAATGTAGGTATGTTTTGTTTGGTGGATGCATGGGTTAAGATAATGTAGGTATGTCACTGCTAGTGGATGGATGGGCAAGGATAATGCAGGTATGTCACCTTAGGTGGATGCTTGGGTAAAGATGACATAGGTATGTTGCAGTTGGGGGCTGCTTGGGTAAAGATGACATAGGTATGTTGCAGTTGTTGGATGCTTTGGTAAGAATAATATATGTATGAGAGACTTGGTGGATGTATTGATAAAGATAATGTAGGTGTGCCACTTTTGTTGGATGGATGGGTAAGGATAATGTAGGTGTGTCAATTCTGGTGGGTGGATGGTTAAGGATAATATAGGTATGTCACCTTTGGGGGATGGATAAGGATAATGTAGGTATATCACTTTTGTTGGATGTGGATTAATGTAAATGGTAATGTAGGTTTGTTACTTTTGGTTGATGAATAGGAGAGGATAATGTAGGTGTGCCACTTTTGGTGGATGCATGGCTATGGATAATGTAGGTATGTTTTGTTTGGTGGATGCATGGGTTAAGATAATGTAGGTATGTCACTGCTAGTGGATGGATGGGCAAGGATAATGCAGGTATGTCACCTTAGGTGGATGCTTGGGTAAAGATGATGTAGGTATGTCAAAGTTGGTGGATGCTTTGGTAAGAATAATATATGTATGTGACTCTTGGAGGACGTATTGGTAAGGGTAATGTAAGTATGTCACTTTTGGTGGAGGCATGGGTAAGGATATTGTAGGTAAGTTAGTTTTTGGTGGATGGATGGGTAAGGATAATGAAGGAATGTCACTTTTGGTGGATGGATGTGCCAGGATAATGTAGGCATGTCAATTTTGGTTGATGCTTTTGTAAGGATAGTGTAGGTTTGGCACTTTTCGTAGATGGATGCGTAAGTATAATGTAGGTATGTCACGCTTGGCGGACACATGGGTAAGGATAATGTAGTTATGTCACTTTTGATGGCTGCATGGGTAAGAATAAATTTGGTATGTTCCATTTGGAGGATGCATGTGTAAAGTTAATGTAGGTTTGTCACTTTTGGTGGAAGAATGGGTAAGGATAATGAAGGTATGTCACTTTTTGTGGATGGATGGATGGATGGATGAATGGATGGATGGATGGATGGATGGATGGATGGATGGATGGATGGATGGATGGATGGATGGATGGATGGATGGATGGAAGGATGGATGGGAAAGGACAATGTAGGTTTGTCACTTTTGGTGAATGCATGTGTAAGGCAAATGTAGACATGTCACTTTTGGTGGATCTTAGAGTAAGGATAATGTATGCATGTCACTTTTAGTGGATCTTAGAGTAAGGATAATGTAGATATGTCACTTTTAGTGGTTCTTAGAGTAAGGATAATGCAGACATGTCACTTTTAGTGGATCTTAGAGTAAGGATAATGTATGCATGTCACTTTTAGTGGATCTTAGAGTAAGGATAATGTAGCTATGTCACTTTTAGTGGATCTTAGAGTAAGGATAATGTATGCATGCCACTTTTAGTGGATCTTAGAGTAAGGATAATGTAGATATGTCACTTTTAGTGGATCTTAGAGTAAGGATAATGCAGACATGTCACTTTTAGTGGATCTTAGAGTAAGGATAATGTATGCATGTCACTTTTAGTGGATCTTAGAGTAAGGATAATGTAGACATGTCACTTCTGGTGGATGCATGAGTACGTATATTGTAAGTATGTCACTTTTGTTGGATGCATGGGTAATACTAATGTAATTATGCCATGTTTTATGGATGGATGGGTAAGGATAATATGGGTTACCTTCATTTGACTGAAAATCATTTGACTGAGACCAAATGATTGAAACTTCATTTCACTGACACTTCATTTCACTGACAGTTCATTTGACTGACAATTAGTGCTGACAGTGTCTAGAGCACTGTAAGGCAAGTAAAAGGTATATGTCCTTTTCCCCACTGAAGTGCGACCCTAGAGTTAGTATATATTGTTTTGGGGTGTGGGGGGCATAACACCCCACATAGTTTTATGTTATATTCTCTGCTTGTGGTTTTATATTGTTTAGTAAACCCAAACTAGGTGGGGAGCTGTGCCCCCATGGGTCTATATTACAGCATCGAAGTCTTAAAACTTCGAATGTTATAATATCGAACCCATTCGATCGAAAGACCATAAAATCGAACAGTCAGAATAGCAAATTTTTTCTCAGGGGAAAAATTTGCTGTTCCGACACACATACACATAACACAAGCACACCAAAATAAATGATCCACCACATAGACTTCACAAAACCCTACACTAAGCCATGCATACACTGCTAGCTATTCACTTACCTTAACCCAACCCTAACCCTAAGGTCCGTAACTACCGCACACTCACCTTACCCGCTCCCTTACCCTAAAGCCCCTATTGCGCACTCACGTTTACCTCTCCCTAACCCTAAAGTCCCTGTCACACACTCACCTTACCTGATCCCTAACCCTAAAGTCTCTAACGCACACTCATCTTACCCGCTCCCTAAACCTAAGGTCCCTATTGCACACTCACCTTTCTTTGCACACTTACCTTAACCCTGTCCGTAACCTTCAGTCAACAGTCGAGGAAATAGCAAAGCTGCAGAAATGGCCCACCAAATACTTTCCTTAGGAAAGTATTTGATATTCTGCAGCTTCGCTATTTTCAGCGTTCAGTGCATAGGGTTCGATATTATAACATTCAAAGTTTTAAGACTTTGATGTTATAATATAGACCCGCTCCCACACACCCCCAGTGTGGGGGGGCTGTACCTCTCCACCCCCCTAACTATATATACTAACTCCAGGGTCGCACTACAGTGGGGAAAAGGGCATATTCCTTTTACTTGCCTTACAATGCTCTAGATACTGCCAGTACTAATTTTCAGTCAAATGAACTGTCAGTCAAATGAATAGTCAGTGAAATGAAGTTTCAGTTATTTGGTCCGACTAAAATGTTTGTCAATCAAATGAACTTTCAGTCAAATGAAGGTAACCTGGATAATATAGGTATGCTTTGTTTGGTGGATGCATGAGTTAAGATAATGTAGGTATGTCACTGTTGGTGAATGATTGGTTAAGGTTAATGCAGGTATGTCACCTTAGGTGGATGCTTGGGTGAAGATGATGTAGGTATGTCACAGTTGGTGGATGCTTCAGTAAGAATAATATTTGTATGTGACTCTTGGTGGAAGTATTGGTAAGGATAGTGCTGGTATGTCACTTTTGGTGGATGGATGGGTAAGGATAATGTAGGTATGTCAATTTTGGTGGATGGATGGGTAAGAATAATGTAGATATGTCACTCTTGGTGGACTCAGGGTAAGCATAATGAGGCATGCCAGTTTTGGTAGATGCATGGGTAAGGAAATTGCAGATAATTCACTTTGGGTAGAAGGATGGGAAATGAAAATATAGGTATGTCACTTCTGTTGAATTCATGAGTGAGGATAATGTATGTATGTCAGTTTTGGTGGATGCCTGGATAAGGATAATGTAGAAATGTCACTTCTGGTGAATTCATGGGTAAGGATACTGTAGGTATGCCACTTTTGGTGGCTAGATTGGAAAGGATAATGTAGTTATGTCACTTTTCATGGATGGATGTGTAAAGATAATGAAGGTATGCCACTTTTGGTGGATGGATTGACAGATGGGAAAGGGTAATGTAGGTATGTCACTTTTGGTGGATGGATGGGTAGGCATATTGTAGGCATGTCATTTTTTGTGGATGCATGGAAAAGGAAAAAGTAGGGAAGTCACTTTTGGTGGATAGATGGGAAATGACAATGAAGGTATATCACTTTTGGTGGATGCTTTGGTATGGATAATGTAGGTATGTCACTCTTGATGGACACATGGGGAAGGATAATGTAGCTATGTCAGTTTTAGTGAATGGATAGGTAAGGATAATGTAGGTATGTCACTTTCGGTGGATGGATGGATAAGGATAATGTAGGTATGTCACTGTTGGTGGATGGATGGGTAAGGGTAATGCAGGTATGTCATTTTTGGTTGATGCCTCATTAAGGATAATGCAGGTACTTCACTTTTAGTGAATGGATAAGTAAGTATAATGAAGGTATGTCACTTTCAGTGGCTGGATTGATGGATGTGAAAGGGTAATGTAGGTATGCCACTTCTGGTGGATGCATGGGTAAGGATAATATAGGTATGACACTTTTGGTGGATGCATGGGTAAGGATAATGTAGGGGTGTCAGTTTTGGTGGATGGATGGTTAAGGATAATTTAGGTATGTCACTTTTGGTGGAAGATGGGTAAGGATAATGTAAGTATATCAGTTTTGGTGGATGCATGAGTAAGGACATTGCAAGTATGTTATTTTGGTGGAAGGATGGGAAAAGATAATGTAGATATGTCACTTTTGCTGGATGTGGATTAATGGAAAGGGTAATGTAGGTATGTCACTTTTGTTGGATGTGGATTAATGGAAAGGGTAATGTAGGTATGTCACTTTTGCTGGATGTGGATTAATGGAAAGGGTAATGTAGGTATGTCACTTTTGTTGGATGTGGATTAATGGAAAGGGTAATGTAGGTATGTCACTTTTGGTTAATGGGTAGGAAAGGATAATGTAGGTGTGCCACTTTTGGGGGATGCATGGCTATGGATAATGTAGGTATGTTTTGTTTGGTGGATGCAAGGGTTAAAATAATGTAGGTATGTCACTGTTGGTGGATGGATGGATGTGTAAGGATAATGCAGGTATGTCACCTTAGGTGGATGCTTGGGTAAAGATGACGTACGTATGTCACAGTTGGTGGATGCTTTGGTAAGAATAAAATATGTATGTGACTCTTGGTGGATGTATTGGAAAGAATAATGTAGGTATGTCCGTTTTGGTGGTGGCATGGTTAAGGACATTATAGGTAAGTCAGTTTTGGTGGATGGATGGGTAAGGACAATGTAGGCATGTCAATTTTGGTGGATGCTTTTGTGAGGATAATGTAGGTTTGTCACTTTTGGTAGATGAATGGGTAAGTTTAATGTAGGTATGTCACTCTTGGTGACACATGGTTAAGGATAGTGTAGGTATTTCTCTTTCAGAGATGCATGGGTAAGGCTAATGTAGCTATGTCACTTTTAATGGATGCATGTGTAAGGATAAATTTGGTATGCGCCATTTGGAGGATGCATGTATAAAGTTAAGGTAGGTATGTCACTTTTGCTGGATGTATGGATAAGAGTAATATATGTATCTCAGTTTTGGTGGGTGTATCATTAAGGATAATGCTGGTATGTCACTTTAGTTTGATGAATGGGTAAGAATAATGTAGGTATTTCTCTTTTGGGGAGGCATGGGTAAGATTAATGTAGTTATGTCACTTTTGATGGATACATATGTAACAATAAATTTGTTATGCTCCATTTGGAGGATGCAAATATTAGGTTAATGTAGGTATGTCACTTTTGGTGCATGGATGGATAAGCATAATGTACATATGTCTCTTTTGCTGGATGCATTGACAAGGATAATGTACGTATATCAATTCTGGTGGATATATTGGTAAGGATATGTAGGTTTGTCACTTTTGGATGATGGATGAGTAAGTTTAATGTAGGTATGTCACTCTTGTTGACACATGGTTAAGGATAATGTAGGTATCTCTCTTTCAGAGAGGCATGGGTAAGGCTAACATAGTTATGTCATGTTTTATGGATGCATGGCTAAGAATAATGTAGGTATGTAAATTTTGGTGGATGCTTTCATAAGGATAATGTAGGTTTGTCACGTTAGGAGGATGGATGGGTAAAGATAATGTTGCTATGTCACTTTTTGAGGATGGATGGGTAAGTTTAATGTAGGTATGTCACTCCTGGTGGACACATGGGTAAGGTTAATGTAGGTATTTCTCTTTTCAGGATGCATGGGTAAGGATAATGCAGTTATGTCACGTTTGATGGATGCATGGGTAAGGATAAATTTGGTATGCTCTGTTTGGAGGATGCATGCATAAAGTTAATGTAGGTTTGTCACTTTTGTTGGATGCATTGTTAAGGGTAATGTAGCTATGTCAGGTTTGGTGGATGGTTGGATGAGGATAATGTAGGTGTGTCACTTTTGGTGGAAGAATGGGTAAGGATAATTAAGGTATGTCACTTTTGGTGGATTGGTGGCTAAGGATAATGTAGGTATGTCAGTTTCAGTGGATGCATGGGTAAGGATAATGTATGTATGTCCCTTTTAGTGGATGCATGGGTAAGGATAATGTAGGTATGTCACATTTGGTGGATGGATAGGTGAGGATAATGTAGGTGTGTCACTTTTGGTGGAAGAATGGGTAAGGATAATGAAGATATGTCAATTTTGGTGGAATGAATGGGTGAGGATAATGTAGGTGTCTTACTTTTGGTGGAAGAATGAGTAAGGATAATGTAGGTATGTGACATTTTGTGGATGGATGGATGGATGAATGGATTGATGGGAAAGGATAATGTACGTATGACATTTTTGGTGAATGCATGGGTAAGAATAATGTATGCATATCACTTTTAGTGAATCCAAGGGTAAGGATAATCTAGGTATGTCACCCTTGGTGACACATGGGTAAGGATAATGTAGGTATTTCTCTTTTCAGGATGCATGGATAAGGCTAATGTAGTTATGTCACTTTTGGTGGATCCACGGGTAAGGATAAATTTGGTATGCTCTGTTTGGAGGATGCATGTATAAAGTTAATGTAGGCATGTCAGTTTTGGTGGATGCACTGGTAAGGATAATGTAGGTATGGCACTTTTGGTGGATGAATGGCTGGTTGGATTGATGGATGGATGGATGGATGGATGGATGGATGGATGGGAAAGGATAATGTAGGTTGTGACACCCGTGCACTGTCCCAGCAATCAAGGAGCCTCAATACTCACCACTAACACAAGTGAGGGGTGTCTACATAGGGGAGGATAAGAAATAAACAAACAATAAAGTACAATTTCCCTTAAGAGCACACAGAGATCACAGTCAGTCTGGGGCTGGTTTCTCCCTTTCTCTCCAGATCCTCAACAAGACTCCCCACTGGCACAGCTTTAGGGTTCAAATCTCAGCCTAGTAGGCAAGCTAAAACATCCAGCCCCCTCTCTGTGCAACCAGTACTTTATGTCCCTGCTCAAGTAGCTGACACAAACACTCTTTGAGGTATAAGTTATACACAAACACACAGACATTCCTAGGGAAGGCTGGCACAGATTCTTCAGCTGTGCCCCCTTTCTGCCCAGTCTGAATGGTAGTACCAGCTGCCACCACCCACTAATATCAGCTACTAAAAAGGCCCTTAACAATGGGGGTCCAATTATTACTGTGCAATATTATTATCCAAATGGTAAGTGCAACTAACAGTCAAGGTTTATTCGGAGTGACTTGGACATTATCACTATATACATGCAATGTAGTCTAGAGCTTAAATTATCTCTCCACAAAACACCCACAGTTAAAAGGTTTAAAAATATTTAATAGTAAATAATAAAAACACAAGACAATACTTCCTACTGCACAGTGCTAGTCAAGAGTTCAGACACAGAAAAATGCATAAAATAATACAGTAGAATACGTCTGACATCAGTACAGAAAAAAAATAATCTAATCTTCATATTTCCTAGCTATATCTAAGAGAAAACACAGTTCTAAAATAAACTTACGTATAGAGCAAAGCAGTGCTGGTGATGTTGGATATTCTGAAGACAAATGCAAAATGCTCTGAGTCTCTCTATCCTTAAATTGATAGCACAATGGTACTGACTCATTTCAGATTACATCATTTTTTTTGCTGGTTCCCAGTATAACTGAAACTCAGAGGTTAATAGGCCTTTTGCAACTGGTCAGGAAGCCAGAGCAATAAAAGACATTATACATGCAAATTCTAGCAATTAACTCTGGTCTCAAAACAATAGCCAGAATTCCTTTATTCAGACATCTCGGCTACGAGTTTGAGTTTTCTGGAATTCAGAAATTCCAATGCCTTGGATCAACTTATCCACATGCCACCAGGGGCAGCAATATCCCAAACATGGTCATTACCAGTATGGGTGATAGGTGCTCCACACCAGAGGTCAATTCCTCATTGGTCAGATCCAACCACAAGCTAATCATCTTAGACATCCACATCCTGCCCCCACCCCCCATTAGGGAAACCACCATAAAAACTTTCTCCAAAGCCAACTTCACATGTCTTAATACAGAAGTGGCAAACTTCACGATACCCATGCAGATGGAAAATATTGGTACGACTGCTCAATCCTACACAAATGCACTTTATAAGCACTTACACAAGTGCATGGATCATGCTATCACTAACAGAACCAAGATGCTATCCTCCAAAAAAGAAAGCCAAATCTGGTGATCTCTTGCCATAAAAAAACTTTACAACAGAAGAAACTGTTGCAAAAAAGAGTAAAATCACGTGATTGGGGGAACTCCCTGGTCAGCCTCAGTAAGAATCTGTGATTCCGCATAAAATCCTCCAAAGCTAGTTATGAAAACAAAATTGCTACTGATTCTAAAGAGAACCACAAAGCATTCTATAGCTATATCAAGAATCTCAATGGCAACACTCAGATCTGCTCTGAGTTAGAGCACAATGGCACTAAATATATAGAACCAGCTGATATTGCCAACATCCTGGCAGATAGGTTCATTGCTAACTTTACCCCCCTCTCAGCCCTAAAGGGCCCATCTCTATACTGGACAAATGTAAGGTTCCTGTAATCATGTCTGTACAGGTAAAAAACACACTCTCCAAAGCCAAGAACACAGCATCCATGGGACCTAACAACATCCCAGGCTGTGTTCTACATGAACTGCAAAATGAACTGGCACCCCACCTAAGCACCATGTTCAATCATAGCCTCATCTCAGGCTTTGTGCCCACTGAGTAGTGCACAGCGACGGTTATCCCACTCCACAAAGGGGGAGCCACCATGGACCTCAGGAACTACCATCCCATTAGCATAATGAGTATTGTCTGCAAGGCCATGGAAAGTATCATCATGGAACTTATAAACAAAGACATTGGCAATCTCCAAACTCCGGACCCCACCTAGTTCTGGTTTGTAAAATGCAGATCATGTGTCCTAAACCTGATAGACTTCCTTGAAGCAGTCACAAAGCCATAGACGAGGGTAAGGTGGTTCACACAGCCTATCTAGATCTCACCAAGGTTTTTGACACCATCCCTCACTCTGGAAATATAGATAAACTCACTAAACTAGGTATAAATCCCTATGTCACAAGATGTTTTTCCAACTGGCTCATTGACAGAACTCACACTGTAAAAGTAGCAGACTCCAAATCTGACTTCAGACCAGTGACAAGTGGAGTACCACAGGGTTCAGTCCTGGGTCCTCTCCTGTTTGGTATCTACTTTTCTGAAGTACAGGCTAACACAGAAGGTCTTTGGCTAATGAAGTTCACAGATGACTGCAAACTAGGAGCTATAATTGAAACTTCTAACAATGTGGACATCCTACAAAAGGGCTTCACTGAGACAGATGCATGGTGCCAAAACCATGGCCTCAAGCTCAATGTCAAAAAGTGCACTGTCATCCTCTTTGGTAAAAACTCTGTACCCATGAGCTACCACATAGGTCGTAGTCTACTTAACACTGAAAATGTGATGAGACCTTGGGACACAGGTGGACAGTAGTCTCTCCTTTGATAATCACATCACCACAGTAGTCAGGAAATCCTTCTACATGGCACACCTCATCACAAAAGGTTTCTTATCCAGGAAAAAAGAGGTCATTGTTCCCCTCTACTCATCACTCATTAGACCCATTATAGGGTACAACACCCTTTTTGGTATGTACCTCACAAGACATCTACAACAACTGGAAAAGCCACAGAAATACCTCACAAAGAGTATTACCAGCCTCAAACAGATGTCCTATGCAGACTGTCTCAAAAAACCTCCAGTTTACTTCATCGCATATTGCCTACTCAGAGGCAGTCTCTGCCTAACATACAATGCTATGTCAAACCCAGAGCTGTTGGACATGTTCCACTTAAAGAAATCCCAATCCCTCTGAGCTACATTCTCTAGGGACTGAAACCTTGTCACCACAATAAACAGAACATGCTGGAGGGATAGATTCCTGTCCCAAAGACTTCCCATACTTTGGAACAAACTACTTATCTATATCAAACAAAGCTCCTCATTAGCACTCTTCAAGAAAAATCTTGATGATTGGATTGGAAATAGGAAATTCACCCCAGGGATCACCTCTGTGGCTCTGCTCGACAGGAGCACTGGAAAATAATTTTCTTGGGTGGCGAAAGCCAGGGTACTTTTTTGGCTACCTTATGTAGGCCCTAGGGGCTATAGCCTAGTACCTACCTATGAACCTATGAACCTAATCAATGAACAATTATACAATGCTTGACTTATCAGCCTTCCTCCAGCAGAGTGCAATGTGGTTACATTTTAGAAGTTCAACATTTACCATAATTTTCTTATATTTACGAAAACAAGCATGTGACTTATATTAATATTTACAAATGACAGAATTATCTACAAAATTCTATCTGGATAGGCTGGCAACCTTCACATATCTTCACATATCTCCCCCCCCCCCTGAGAACTCAAGTTAATTTTTCAAGTAACCCTTGAGAAATGTTGCTTGAGAGGGTTAGGTCTATCTGAGTATGCCTTACCTCATTCCCTGTCTTCAGAGCCCATCTGTGCTGGCATTGCTAATCTCACTGTGGCATTGCACTGAAATATCATATGCTTGCAACCCTAGGTTCCATCTTAGCAACTTGGCATTTTGTTGGCTGGCTCTGTTTAACCATGTTAGTGGATTGTGATCTGTCACTACAGTGAATTTTCTTCCATACAGATAAGGCTGAAGTTTCTGCAGTGCCCATGCTATGGCTAGACATTCCTTTTCCACAGCTGCATAGCATTCCTCCCTGGATTGGAGCCTATGACTGAGATAAACCACTGGGTGCTCTTCTCCCTCTGAAGAAATCTGGCTAGGTACAGCCACCTCCCCAGTGTTCAAAGCATCCACTTACATAACAAATTATTTGCTGTAATCTGGATTGGTTAACACAGGGGGTCCTCCCAAAGCTTCCTTAAGCTCTTGGAATGCCTGCTTACATGCTGGAGTCCACTCTACCTTATCTGGCCTGTTCTTCCTTGTCAGGTCTGTGAGGGTAGCAGCTATGGTACTATAATTGGGAACAAACTTTCCCTAAGAATGCCCTCACCTGCTTTTTGGAAGCAGGTGCAGGCCATGCCTGAATGGCTTCTACTTTGGCAGGTTCTGACCTGATCTTACCACTCCCCACTCTATGTCCCAGGTAAGAGACCTCTGCCATACTCACCTGACATTTGCCCGGCTTAATGGTCAACCCTGCCCTCTGTAATCTGCCCTGCACCTCTCTGACATGTTGAAGGTGTTCTTGCCAGGAATGGCTGCAGATGGCAATATCATCTAGGTAAGCAAGGGCAAACCCTCCTGCTCCTGCTAGGATATGATCTACCAGCCTCTGGAAAGTCCTTGGTGAATTTTTCATCCCAAAGGGCATGCTTGTGAACTCATACAAGCCAAAAGAAGTCACAAAGGCTGGCCTTCTCTAGCACTTGGAGTCAAGCACACCTGCCAGTAACTCTTGGTAAGATCAATCATGGTAAAATACTTAGCCCCACCCAGCTGCTCTAGGGCCTCATATCCAAATAACATTATGTATTAAGGTCTGAAGAAGCTAACCAGCGAAAGTGCTAACCTGCATTGCAATAAATTTCTTTCTACCAATGAACTGCATTGGACTATACTGCATTCTATGAACTTTGAGTGACTTGGCCTATGGGACTTTGCATTTGTATTTTATACCCCTTCATTGTTTTGCTCTCTTGTTGTTTGTTTATATACTAGGGCCTCATATGTCCTAGGCATGGGATAAGTATCTGACTCTGTGTGACTATTTCTTTTTTTTGTAGTCCACACAGAACCTGGTGCTGCCATCCTTTTTTGGCAACAGCACCACTGTGGAGGCCCAGGGACTGTTGGACTCTTGAATTACCCCTAATTCCAACATCTCCTGTATCTCCTCCCTCAGAGTCTGTTTGACTCTCTCAGGCACCCTATAAGGGCCCTGCCTAATAGGCCTTTGGGGTCCTGTATCCACCTGTTGCTGCACCAGGTGGGTGCATCCTGGTTTCCCAGTGAACATGTCCCCAAACTCCTGTAACATTGCTTGGATTTCTTGAACCTGGGTAGGGGATAGCTGCTGGGATATTGTTACCCCTTCCACTGAGGTTTCAGTCCGAGCCTCACTGAGGAGATCAGCCACCAGATCTCCCTCAGACTACTCCTACAACCCATTGCAAATACTCAGCACAAGGGCCTCCCTATCATGGTAAGGTTTCATCATGTTAACATGGTACAATTTGTGCTCCTGCCTAACAGTTCTACCATATAGTTAACATCACTTACCTTTCTTACTACCTTGTAGGGTCCCTCCCAAGCTGCTTGCAGCTTGTTGTGTCTGACAGGAATGAGATCTATTACCTGCTGCCCCACAGCATACTCTCTAGCTTGAGCATTCCTGTCATACCATACCTTTTTCTGTTGTTGGGCTTCTGCCAGGTTTTCCTTGGCCAAGCCCATAAGTTCCCTGAGCCTTGTCCTGAGGTTTGGGATATATGCCGCAACAGACTCCTTATGAGGTTCACACTCACCTTCCCACTCATCACGAATTAAATCTAGAGGTCCCCTCACCCTATGCCCATACAACAACTCAAAGGATGAAAAACCTGTGGGTTCCTGGGGAACCTCTATGTAAGCAAACAACAGATTAGAAAATATTTGTCTGACTCCCTCTTAAACTGGTCTGCAAATGCCTGTAGCATGGACTTGTTCATAGATTTTAACCTCTCAACAAGACCATTAGTCTGGGGATGGTAGGGGGTGGTCTTCAGGGGCTTCCCCCCACAGTACTTCCACAGACAAGCCAAGAGGTCTGACATAAAATTGGCATCTCTGTCAGTCAGTATTTCTTTTGGGAAACCTACCCTGCTGAAAATCTCTAACAAAACATTTTCCACCTTTTCTGCCTCAATGGAGGGCAAAGCCACTGCCTAGTCAGCAATAAACAGGTATTCAACTTGTACTAGCCTACTATAAGGGGGGGTAAAAGGCCCTTGGGTTTGTATTTTTGGTGCGGGGAAGGGTTGGTGCTTTTTTTGGTTTCAGGGGAAGGTTAAAAAAATGTACTTTTGGTTGATGGGAAAGGAAAATCGGAATGTCCTTTTTGGTGCATGGGAAGGATAATAAGGAATGTCACGGGGATCTTAAAAAATCAAAACTTTTTGGGAATCTTAAAGGAAAAAAGGGGTTCCTTTTGGTGGTCTTTGGGTAAGGAAATGTCTTGCCACTTTTTCTATGTAAAAAAAATTTTCCCTTTTTTGGGGGGTTTAAAAAGTGGCTGCACTTTTGGGGGTGCAGGAAGGATAATGGGTAGTTACTTTTGGTGGGGGGGGAAAAAATTACTTTCTTTTGTGGGGTTGGGGAAGGTTGGGGGAGTTTTTTTGTCCCCTGGTTGAGGTTTGATTTGGGAAAAAAGGGTTTTTGAGGTATTTTTTTTTCAAAGGGGAAAAATTGGGTTTTTTTTTTTTGGGGAACAGGATAAGGTAAAAAATTTGTTTTTGGGACTGGGTAAAAAAAGGTTGATTTTGGGATCTTTAAAGTTTGATTTGCCTTTTTGATGAACGGGGTAAGAAAAATTTTTAAGCATTTTGGGGATGGAAAAGATTTAAAATTGTCCGGTAGCGGGGAAGGTAATGATTGCACTTTTGGGGGCGATTGGAAAAAAACTGTATTCTTACAATATTTAAATTTCTGGTTCATGGAAAGGGGCATGCTAGGTTATCTGTGGGGCTTTTTAAAACCTACCCTTTTGTATCTTTCCCTTGATTTGGTTACGGGCCCTTTAATTTTTTTTCTTGTTGTCTAATAGGAAAAGGGGTAAGGGCCCCTTTTCCCCTTTCCCCAAAATTTTTTTTTAAAAGGTTCTGAGTTCGTACATCTAAAATTTTTTCCCAGGCGGGAGTCGGGGATAATGTCCCTGAAGTTTTTTTTATTTCGGGAGGGTTAAAGCCCTCAGGGCCGGGATTTATTTTTACAGGGGGAGCTTCCTTAAACTTTTGTCTTTTAGTACTGTCCTTAGGGGTTTCCTGAGAAGGGGGGTTTTTAAAACCCCCAAAAATTTGCTTTGTTTGACCCCCTTGACCTTTTAATTTTTTGGGGGCTTTCAAGCTCTTTGGGGAAGGGTTAAAAGGGTTTTTTCTTCATGGGTGGGGGATGAAAAAAACCCCTCTTGATCTGAGGAAACCCCCTTTCGGGGGTGGGTTTAAAAGGTTTTTCTCCACCCCAATTGGGTTTAAAAAATTCACAACGGGTGGCCAAAAACTTTTTTGTTTTGGTTTTTCCCTAGGGAAAGCACTTTTTTTTTGCCGGGTAGCTATACTTTTTTGGGCTTTTAGTTTAGGGGCCCCCCCTTATCGCTCTGTGGATTTTTAAAATTTTTGTTCAGCTAATTTTTTTTTTTCATACTGTTTTAAAATGTCCCCCACTTGCCTTTGGGAAAATTATCAACAAATGGTCCCAACAAAGGGGGGGCGACTTGTCGGGTTTGGGGTTCCGGATCTTTTGGGGTTCTGTCTTTGGCCTTTGCCCCATCGTACTGGGGTTTTTTTCTGGCAGATCTTGTGGGGGGGGTTTTGTTCTTTTTCAATTTGATGGGCTTGTATATTTCCCTTCTCAGGGTTTTTGGGAAAGGAAGGTCCCACAAAAAGGGCCCTTAAAAGAAATGGACATTCACCCCCAAACTTTGAAGCCCCATAGATTTCCAACCTTCAGTAACAACTTTCATATTTTCCCAGGGTAGTAACCCCATTTTGGGGGGGGGGGGATATTTTTACGTTTTTGTGGGACATTTGAAAAAGGTAAGTTACTGAGGGGAAATTTAGCCTTTGGATTCATTGTCAACCTCCCACTTAAGGGAACATTTTTTTTGGGAGGGGAGCCTTCTGACTGGTTTTGGGACAGCCCCTCTTAATCTTTTTTTTGGGGGGGGTAAATTTCATGCCTCTGCCGGTTTTTCTTGGGTTCAGGTTTTTTGTTTTTTAAACTAGAACAAGTCTGGGGTTCCCCCGGTTTCTAACATCAAAAATTTAGTTTTTTGGGGGTTCCGTGAATTTTTCTCTCAAAGGGGCCCTTAATTTTTGAGGTGTTTTTTTTGCAGTCTGAAAAACCCCCCTATTGGGTTTTCTTATCATGTGACCCCCCTTCTGTTGCTTTTTTTGGGGGGTCCCCCAGACGGTCCTGTTTTGGAATTGCTTGGTTTTTTGGGGTAGCTTCCATCTTCCTGGAATGTTGCTTTTATAACTATTTAATTTTTATGGGGGGGTTAAATTTCCCACTTCGTTTAAAATGAGAACTTTTTTAAATTTTTCACGTGGTTTTCTCTATTGGGGGTTAAATCCAAATTAATTTTTGGTCTATCCCCAAAGGGGAAAATTTGGTGGGGGAAATGATCCCCAAAAAGATCTTTTTTCCCCTTTTTAAGTGGGCTTTTTTCCATAGAGAGAAATTTTTTCCAAACCTTTTGGGCCGAGATCCCCAGTAAAGTTTGGGGTTTCCCCTTTTTTTAAAATCCATCCCCAAATTTTTTTTTCGGGAAAGCCGGTGGGACCATTTGGGGGTTTTTAATGCTTCTGAAAAGCAGCTTCCACAACAAAACCCCAAAAACCCACAACCAAAATACCAAAAATAAACCCCCCCCCCCCCAAAACAAAAAACCACCCCCCCTTAAAAGGGTTTTCCCACCACAGATCTGCCCAACAGATTTGGGGCCCCCTTTTGGGTTAAATTCGGCTTTAAAACCCTTATTTCTTTTTTGGCTACGGGGGTTTTATTTTTGGGCCCCAAAAAAAAATTGGGTGGAAGGGCCCTTTGAAATAAAAGCTGGGTGACTGAAGATCCCTATAAGAAAAGGGCTTGGCTTATCCCACAAACGGCCCCATTGAAGTTTTAAATTTTAAAACAACATTTTTCTTTTACGGGGCATCATTCAGAAGGAATCCCTTAAATATATAACCTCTACATATCAGGGCCCCTATTCTTTTTCTTTGGATTTTCTAGGACCCAAAAAAAAAAATTTTTGAGCGGGGTGTGATGTTGATTGAGCATCCAAGCAGGAGCTCCTGCCTTTTTTTTTCAGCCGGGTATGGGACTCATTTCGGGAAAAGCACCTATTAAAGATATCAGGGGGATTCACCCTTAACTTGGCCCAACGATTTTCAGGTTTTCGGTTTTGTTTTGGGGGTTTTGGGGATTCTGTTTGGGGGTTCGTTCTTGGCAGATTTTTATTTGGCCTGATTTTTTAATTTTTTTTCTATTTGGGAAGGTTTGGTTTGGGATTCCCCTTTACGGTTCCCCATTTTAATGGAGCCAGCCTCCATTTCAAATAGGTATTCACTTTTTAAATGGGGAAAGGGGGAAAGGGGGTTTTTGGTAATGAGCTTTTGTAAATTTAAAATTTCCCCGTTACCATGGAGGAAAAGGGAAACCGGTGCCAGGGAAAAATTTGGGGTTTTTTGGGGGAAAAGGGAAGGTAATAAGTTGATGGGGTTAGGAAAGGGACTTTTTTTTGGAAGTAAGAATTAGAATGAAAATTGGTGTTTTAGGAAAAATTTAAAAAAAGGGGAGATTTGAAGAGGGTATTTTAATGAGGCGCCCTTTGTGTTCACAAAAAAATTTTGGGGGGAAAAAGGATTTTGGGGGGAAAAATAAATAAGTTTAATCTTGAGGCGGGGGCCAATGTTTTCACTTTTAAAAAAGGAATTTTTGGGAAAAAGGGTTAAAAAAAAAGGGGAACGAACTTTTAAAACTAATTTTTAAAAAAGCAAAATTTTTTTTTTTTTTTTTTTGGATGGGGGGAAATATTAAATTTATCAGTAGAAATGAAAAAAAGGGGGTGTTTTAAATTTTTGTTTTGGTTGTTGGGGTTTATGTAATTTTTTTTTTATTTTTTTAAAAAAATTTTTTTTTTTTGGTGGGGGAAAATTTTTTTTGGTGGGGGGGGGGTTTTTTGGGGATGGGGGTTTAAAAGGGGTTTTTTTTGGGGAAAAAAATATGCTTTTTTTTGGGGGTTTCAGGGGTAAGGATAATGTTTTGTCAGTTATGTTCCTTTGGGGTAGGTTAAAATAAAAAATTTGTTGGAAGAGTTTTAAGGATAATGTGGGTATATCAGCCCGGGGTTGCATGGATTAGGATAAGCTATTTTATGGATGCATGGGTAAAGATAGGGTTCCATCTGGGGATACATGGGTATGGATAATGTGGTATGTCATTTTTGGTGGATGCATGGCTAAGGATATTGTTTTTTTTTTGGGGGTTTTAAAAATAGGAGTCCTTGGTAGATGCTTGGGTAAGGATAATATAGGTAGGTCAGATTTGTTGGGGGAAGAATAGGGGCCCTTTGGGGGATCAGGGTAAAGATAATATCACTATGTTCTGTTTTTTGGGAGGGGTAAATAATTTAGGTATGTCACTTTTGGTGGTGCATGGGTAAGATAATAAGTTGCCCTTTGGGTGCTTGTAAAGATAATTAGGTGGGTTTTGGTGGATGCTTTTAAATAATTAGGTAGTATTTTGGTGGAGGGATGTAATAATGTAGTTTTTCCCTTTTGGGGAAGGGGTTGGAAAATTTTATTCCTTTGGAGCATGGGTAAGGTAATGGTATTTTCCTTTGGGAGGATGCATGAAAAAGTTAATTGGTATGTCGGGGGGGGTTTAAAATTGGTTTTTTTTGGGGGGGATGGATAGGATAATGAATTCATTTTGTGGATGATGGAAAGGATAATGTATATGTAAATTTGGGGGGGGTAGGTAATGAGGTTTCACTTTGGGGAAAGAATGGGTAAGGAAATGGGATGTCCTTTGGTGAATTTTGAGGATAAAGGGAAGTAGGTATTCACTTTGTGGATGAATGGGTAAGAAAATTTGGGAAATTTGGGGGAAGGTAGGAAATTTTTGTGGTTTTTAAAGGTTTTGGGGGGTTTTGGGGTCACTTTTGGTGGATGGATGGGGTAATGTAGGAGTCACTTTGGTGGAGGGATTGAGGATAAAAGGGGGTTATTCTTTTTGGGGGGAGGGGTGGGATATTTAGGTTGCCATTTTTTGTAAATGGAAAAAAATGGTGTCACTTTTTGGGGGGGGGTTAAAAATTTTTTTGTCACTTTTGGTGGTGATGGGTGGGATATTTGGTATGCATTTTGTGATAATGGAAGGAAAAATGTGTTAGTCATTTGAGGGATGATGAGAAGGATAATGAGTTATGTTTTTTTGTTGATTTGGATGGGGTGGGGATGTATTTTGGTAATTCATGGTAAGGATTTAGGTATGTTTTTTACTGGGATGTGGGTAAGAATATGCATTTTTGGGGTGGTTTGGGTTAAAAATGTTTTTTAAGAATAAGTAATTTTTTTGGGAAAGGGGGGGAAAAAGGGGGGTTTTTGGGTGGGTAATGAGGATGAGGGGTTGAGGGAAAGGTAATTGGTTTTGGGGGGATTTTAAAGGGTAGTTTTTGGGCAGGGGAGGATATAAAATATGTCACTTTTTTTGAGATGGGTAAAAAATGTGGGTATGCATTTGGGGGGTTAGGGTAAATAATGAAACCATTTTGGTGGACAGGGTAAGGATAATGAGGTATTCCCCTTTGGGGGATGTGGAAAGAAAATTTGGGATGTCGTTTTGGAGGGTGGGTAGAAAATGAGAATGTCATTTTTGGGGGAGGGTTTAAAAATGATAATGGGTATGTCATTTTTTGATTTTGTAAGGAAATTTGTATGCCATTTTTGGGAGGAGGATGGGTGGGAAAAGGCCACTTTTGGTGGTGGGTAAGGTAATGGTTTGTTTTGGGGGAAAGGAAAGGAAATTGTATTTTTTGGGGGTGAGGGAGGGGAAATGATAATGTATTGGGGGGAATGGATGGAAGGTAATGTATTTTCCTTTTTGGGGGATGTTTGGAAAGGAAAATGTAGTTTTTTGGTTGGGGGAAAAAGGAAATTTAATTTTAAATGTCCTTTTGGTGGTTTGTGTAAATTGGGTATTTTTTTTTGGGAGATAAAAAAGAAAAAAGGAATGTATTTTACTATGGTGGAATAAAATTGGAGTTTTTGGTATGAGGAAAATGAGTTTTATTTTAAGGAGGGTTGAATAATGAAGGATTTTGGTGGATTTTGATGGAGGGAAAAAGGGTAATGAGGTATGTCACTTTTGGAGGGATGGTAGGATATTGTAGGATCCTTTTTTTTGGATGATGGGAAAGGTTTTTTTGGTATTTATGGTGGATAGAGGGTAATGAGGTTCCCCCTTTGGTGGATGGGAAAGAATAATGTAGGTATGTTTTTGGTGGTGCATGGGTAAAAAATTGCATTGTTTTTGTGGGGGATGGGAAAGGATATGAGTATTTTGGGGGATGGGGTAAGTAGGTAGTTTGTTTAGGGGGATGTTGTAGGGTTTTGGTGGTGGTGAATGGAAAGGATAATAGGTATGTACCTTGGTATTGGAAAAGTTTGGGGGTTTGTAGGGGGGGGTAAGATAATGGTTTCCTTTGGGGGTTTGGTAAATAATTAGTAGATTTTGGGGGAAATGGGTAAAAATGTATGTACTTGGGGGGAAGGATAATGTGGTATGTCATTTTTGGGGGAAAGCTTTAAGGAAAATGTGGGGTTTTTTTGGGGATGATGGAAGGAAAAATGCATTTCTGTTGCATAAAATAAGAAATTTTCCCTTTTGGATGGAGGGGTAAGATAATGTTTTTGTATTTGGGAAAAAGGGGGTTAAAATTGGATTTTTTGGGTAGGGAAATGTATTTGTTTTTTTGATGGATACATGGGTAGGGAAAATTTTTTCTTTAGGGAGGTAGTAAAAAGCAGTATGTATTATTTTAGGGGATGGAGAAATTTAAAATTTTAGTCATTTTTGGTTATTTTTAATGATATTTGGTTTGGGATAAGGGGTAAGGAAATGGGTATTTCTTTTGGGAGGGATGGTTAAGGTTAAAAAATTGTCACTTTTATGGATGTAGGGATACATTTTTTTGGGGAATGAAAAAGTTAATGGGTTGTCATTTTGGGTGATGGATGGATAAGGATAATGGTTATTTTTGTGGATGGATGGATGGTAAGAAAAGTGGTTTGTCACTTTTGGAGGATGATGGGTAAAAAAAATGTAGACATGTTTTTGGATGCATGAGTACGGAATTTTTTTTTTTGGGGGGGAAGGGAAAAAAATTTTTTTTATGGATGGGGGAAGGATAATGAGGATGTCAGTTTTGGTGGATAATTTAAGGAATTGAAGGTATGTTTTTTTTGGGTGGATGGATGGATGGATGGATGGATGGATGGATGGATGGATGGGGGGGGGAGGAAAGGGGTGGTAGGAAAGGATAATGTATTGTTTTTTGGTGGTGAGGGTGGTTTGGGGGGTTGGTGGATGGAAAAAAAATTAGTTTATTTGGTGGGGATGGTAAAAAAATTTTGTTTTTGGTGGAAAAAAAAAGGGGGGGTTTTTTGGGGGGGAAAGGAAATGTATTTTTTGGGGGCTGGAAGGATAATGTAGGTTGATTTTGGGGATAAGGGTAATTTTTTTTTGGGGGGGGGGAATTTTGTTTTTTGGGGAAAAGGGGGAAAAATTTTTTTTTTTTGGATGAGGGTAATTTAATTTTTATTTTAAGGGGGAAGGAATGAGGTATGACTTTTGGGGACAGGGAAAAAAAAAGGGTTTTCCCCTTTTGGGAGGGGTAGGAAAATGTGGGTATGTCTTTTTTGGGATTTGGTAAGGATATTTTGACTTTTGGGGAAGGGGAAATGGGGTTTGTCCTTTTTGGTGGAAATGCATGGATGGATATGGAGGAGGGATTGAGGAAAAGGGGAAAATGGGTTTATTTTTGGTTTGAGGGATGGGAAAGGGTATTGAATTTTTTTGATGATGAGGTTGGATAATGAGGATGATTTGGTGGATGGATGGAGGAGGATAGGGAGGAGGGAAGGGGGGGATGGATGGAAAAAAAGGATAATGGGGTTGTTTTGGGGGGAAAAATTTGGTGTTTTTTGGTGGATGGATGGAAAAATAATGAGGTGAATTTGGTGGTGGTGGTTTGGGGATGGATGGATGGAGGAGGATGAGATGTTTGGATCAGGGGAAAGGGAAATGAAGTATGTACTTTGGTGGTGGAGGGGAAAAGGATAATGTAGTTGTCACTTTTGGTGGTTGGGGGTGTTTGATGGGTTTTTTGGAGGGAGGGATGAATGGATATGGAGGATAATGGGATGGTATTGGTGGTGGAGGGGGAAATAATTTTGGTATGTCACTTTTGGTGAATTATGGGTAAATATGTGGTATTAGTTTATGGAAAGAATAAGGATAATTAGTATTTCACTTTTGGGGATCAAAAAGATAAAAAAAGAATTCATTTTGGACTTTTAAGGATAATGAGGTATTTTTTTGGGTGGATATTTAAGGGATATAAAAATTTTTCCATTGGTGGATGTGGGTAGGATAATGTATTTTTTTGGTGGATGATAGAAAGGGGAAAAAAGGATTTTTTGTGGTGGAGGGGGGAAAAAAAATTTTGGGGGTGGGGGTAATTATGTGTTTGGGGATGATGGGGTAAGATACACTTTTGTGGGTTGGAAGGGTTTTGGGGGTTTCATTTGGGGGATGGGGGGTAAGAAAATGAGGTATGTCACTTTTGGGGGATTTGGGAAAAGATAATTGGATGTCATTTTGGTGGATGTGGGAAAAGATAATGGGTATGTCACTTTGGGGAAATTGGGTAAAGATAATGAAATTTTTTGTTGGGGGATGGGTAAGGATAATGGTTGCCTTTTGGGGGATGGTAAGGAAAAATTTGTTATTTTCTTTTTGGGGATGCGGGTTAGGGGTTTGGGGGGAAAGGAAGGTTTTTGGGGGGCCCGGGGGGGCAGATTTTTTTTTTTTGGGAAAATAAAAAATTTAAGGTTTTGCCTTTGGGGAAAGGGGAATATTATGTCCTTTTAGGAGGGAAGAATAAAAAGGTATGTCATTTTTGGTGGAGGTTGGGAGGGATAATGAGGTATGTCACTTTTGGGGGGGAAAAGAATTAGTATTTCATTTTGGGGATAAATGGGAAATATGTAGGTAGGTCATTTTGGTGGATCAGGGGAAAGGAAAATTTATATTCATTTTGGGGATATGGGGGGGGTAATGGGTTTTGCCCTTTGGTGGAGGGATGGAGGATAATGGAGGGATGTGGAGGGAGGGAAAAAGATACAAGGTTGTCACTTTTTTTGGATGGATGGAAGGATATGTGGGGGTTTTATTTTAAAATTTAAAAAAATTTTAAAATTATTTTTTTTTTTTTTTAAAAAAAAAAATTTTTTAAATTATATTATAAAATATTTGTCAGCTGGAAGAAGATGGTCAAAACCATACTGCTTTGGGGATGGTCTGCCCCCCCCTTCTTTAAAATTTAGCAAAAATTTTTCTTATGTTTTTTTTTGGAATGCCAAATGAAAGTACTTCGCATGCAAATCAAAACCAAGAAAATCAAAAGGTATTATTATCAATGGTAACCACAAATTTTAAAAAATCTCTTTATGAAAAAGCTGATGTCGGGAGTCTCTGAGACATGGTTTAAAGCCAAAGAGAGCACACCAACAGTGCAAGGTTATAAGCCCACACATTTAGAGCAGCTACCCAAAGGGGGGGACTAAAGGTGGATGTCTCTATTTACAAAATAAAAAAAATTCAAGGCTGGTCAAACAGGACAATTCACTTAGCTGCTCCATGTTAAAGCACCATAGGTAAAAATTAAAACCACTTTTTGAAAATTTGGTATAAGGAAAATTTAAATTTAAACTTTTTAAACACTAACCACAACCCAATACCATATTCGGGTGACTTTTTAACTATTAACAAACCCATATGACATAAAAATACATGACAGAGATTCCTGGATTTTGTAAACACAAACTCTCTGGACCAGATAGTAATAAACCCAAACCCGGGTGCAACCATCTGGTCTTAATTAATTGAACCTTCCTGTAAGGTTTCCCAAAAAAATCCCCAAAAAAAATGGTTTAAAAATTTCTTTTTTTTTCCGGATAAAAAAAATTTTTTAAGTTTAATTTTTGCTAATTTTTTTTTTCCCGCAATTAAAACTAGAAATTTTTTTTTTGAACGGACAAAATTGAACATTTATGTGGGTTGGACTTAACGAAAGAAAAGGGGGTTTAACATTTTTTTTTTTTAACAATTTTCGGGGAAATATGCAATTTTGATGCCAGGGGGATAAAAGCAACTTTTCATTTTTTTAAAAAACTATGAAAAAACTAAACGGCATTTGATTAAATTTGTTTTAACCAGGGGCCCTTTTTCTTTTGGCTAAAACCCTTTTTTAAAAATGGGTTTTTTTTATCAAGTTCCCTTTGGGGGATTTTTTTTCAGCCATTTTTTTTTCCTTTTCTTTAATTATTAAATCTTTTTTTTTTTGGCCTTAAAAAAAATTTTTTTGCCCCAGCTTTTTGGGGGTTTTTTACCCTTAATTTATTTCCGGTTTTTGGGTCTATTTTTTTTACCGTTTCTGGGGATGAGAAGTTTTATCCTCTGGAAAATTTTTTCATTAAAAGCTTTTGGGGGACAGGTACATTTTCTGTTTATTTAAAACCCCTGGGAGAATCTTTTTCCATGGTTTTTGTAAAGGGGGAACTGGACCAAAAGGGGATGGGGGTTTTTTTTTACCTTTGGGTTTTTAGGACAACAGATTTTCCCTTTTTCATACTTTTTTTTTTTTTTTGTTGCAAAAATTTGGGTTTTTTGGGGTTGGGTTTTCAATATTCTTTTTCAAGGGGGGGGAATTGGTGGGGCTTTTTTTAAGGGAAGCCCTTTTTCAAGTTTTTTTGGGGGGACAGTTTAATTCCCCGGTTTTAGCTGGATCTTTTTTTTAATAGGATCAACCCATTTTTGGCTTTTGGTGCTATTCATTTTAATTGGAAGGGTTTTCTTTTTTTACTGAAAATGTCTTGGTTTAAATATTTTTATTTTATTTTTTTAGCAAGAGGGTATAGTATTTTTTTGGGGGAGAATTTAAAACTGTACATCAAATTTTCCCAAAATAATTTTTTGGGAATTTTTTTTACACATGTGTATTTTGGTTTTTAAATTTTTTTTTTTACCCAATTAAAACCCTTTTTTTTCACCTATAACAATTTTTCTAACCAATAGTTTTCATTTAACCCCAAAATATTACTTATCATTAGTAATCCCCCAAAAATTTTTTGGGAATCAATGGCTTTCGATTTATTAAAATTTTTTTTACATATTTTAATTTTATTTTCGGGTTTTCAACTATTGATCTCCCTAGTTTTTGGATTTAAAATTTTTAAAATATTACCTTTTTTGAAATTTTCCCCCTTTTTTTTTACATTTTTGTAACTGGGTATATTTATGGGAACTTTAATGGAGGATAGTAGGGATTCAAACCTTTCTTTTTAGAAGGTTTTCCATTGAAGGAATTAAACAATTTTAAAAGGGGGTGGCATTAAAAAAAATTTTTTTGGACCGTTTATAAAGCCAATTTTATTTTTCTCAATTAAAGTAATTATTTCTATAAATTGGGTTTTTAATTTAAAATTATTTTTTTCCTTTTTAGTAAAAAATTTTTTTTCCCCATTTTAAACTATGAATTTTAGGTTAATTTTTGGGAAGATGTTTAATGTTTAAAACCCTTTTTTGATTTAAAAGTGTATTGGGGTTTGTTTTTTTAAAGGGGGTTATTCTTTCCTTGGTTTCTTTTTTTTTTAAAAATTTTAATTTTTCCATTTGAGTGGTTTAAATATATTTTTATAACTGACAAAAATTTGGGCATTGACAGTTTTTGGTGGATTATTTGGCGTTTTTGGGTTCCTTTTGTATATTGTAAGTTTTTGGAATATGATTTGGGAAAAACTGTTTGGTATTGTAGCAAATTTTTTTACTTTAATTTTGGTTTGTCACTCTTTCCATTATGGTTATTACAATATTGCTGGATCTTGAAATTTTTATAGTTGTAAAAGGGGGAAAAAATGGATTGGTATTATTGATAAAAATAGTTATAGATCCTTGGGGTTTTTTAAATGGAAACAAAAAAAACATTAAAATAAAGGAAATAAAAAATTTAAGGATTAGGTTAAAAATATCCCCCTTGATAAAAATTGCCCTTGGTAGGTATTGTTTTGGTTGGAAATTTAAAAGATTTAGGTGTCAAAATTTGGATCTTTTAGGAAAATTTAATATTTGGAATGAAAAGAAGAATAATTCCCTTTGAGGAAAAGCAAATTTTTAAAAATTTTCGAGCAAAATTTTGGGGAAAAAAATGGAGAAAATTTAAAAAAAAAATTTACTTTAGGGGCAAAGGGAAAATAGATGGGGGAAATTTTGGGGAAAAAGGGGGGGTTGGGGGTACCAAAATTGTTTTTTGGGAAAGAAATGAGGTCCCTTTAAAAATCAGGAAGTAAACCCCCTTTTGGTGGATCCTTAAAAGAACAGAAACAATTATGGTGATTAATTAAAAGGGAAGCAAATTTTGGCCCTTTGGGGGAAGAAAAGGGGGCAGAAAAAAAAAAGGGGGAAAAATTTAGGATTTCATTGTGTGAATGATAAAGAAAAATGTTAAAATTTTTAAAAATTTTTTCCTGGAAAACAAAAAGGTCTTGGGTTTTTTGGTTTTTTTTTAAACTTCTGAGTAGCTTTTTGCAGAAAAAAAAATTTTTTTTTTAAACAACGGGAAAATTTGCTTTGTCATGAGGATTTTTAAACCCAAATTTTCCTTGGATCACCTTTTTTTTAGGCCTTTTGGATTTCTTTTTTTTTGTCCTGAAAACACTAATTTTTTGTTTCCCCAGCAAAAATAAAATGATTATTATTCTTTTCCCGAAAAGGGTTTTTTAAACAGGAATATTTTTAAAATAAAAATGACAGCTTCTACTCATTTTATGAAAAAAATAAAGGTTTACTTCAAAAGGAAATTAAATTTTTAGGCAAGTTAACAGGTTTATTTTTCCCTTCATGGTAAAGCCCCCAAACAAATTTTTACATTCCTCAATTCAAAACCTTCCCTCCCCCCCCAAAAAATTTTTGGGCACTCACGAACCCGCTATTTTCCTAACAGAAAAATCAAAAAAGTTAAAAAAAAGGGAAACCGGCCCCAAAATTTTTTAATTGCAGAACTCAGGGGGCAACTTTAAAAATTTTTTTAAACCTAATAAAATTCCCCAACAGGAAATTTTTTTCAAAAACCAAAACCAGGACAATAACACTTTTTGTCAAAACCCTTCACAAAAAGGTTTTTTTTTAAAAACCCAAAAAGGGGCCCCGGGTCTTCAGCACCCAAAGGGACTTTTTTTTGGGGGACAGAGGGAAAATTAATAGTGTTTCAAATGGATTTACCAAAAACATCTAGGGAAAACCGGAGATTTTCTGTTGGAAAGGGGGTATTTTCTAGGAATTTTTGGAAAACCTTAAGGGAAAAATTGGGGTTTGAATTCCGTGGTTTTATCTGATGGGCACTTTTTGGGTTTTAAAATGAAACAAATACAAAAATTTTTAAATTTCAATTTAAACCCTATTTCATCCCAAAGAAAACATAATTTTTAAAACCCAAAAACATTCTTTGGGCCAAAAGTATGTTCCTGCGGATCAAAAAAAAAATGGGCTAGCCTTTTTGGCCAGAGGAAAAACAACTTCTTCCCCCAATATAAAAAAACCAGGGATTTTTTGCTCAAACAGAACACCAAAAGACCAAATCAGCCTTAGATTTGACAACTTTTGGAGAAAAAGAAAAAATGTTAAATTTTGAACACGGAAATTTCAAACTATTTTTAAATATTTGGTCCCCCAACAGAAACAAAAAGGGTTTCATTTTTCACACACAAAAATTGGGACCAGGGATGAAACCAAACAAAAACATTGACAGGGGGAAAAAAATAAAAAATTTTTTCTTTGATTTTTTTCCAATTTTACCGTTTTGGCCCTTTTTAAAAATTGGGTTCTTTAACGTATTTGGTAATCACCCCTTTATGAAACCTTTTTTTCAGCAAACCAAAACAATTTTTTTGAATTTAACATTTTTTTAAAGTGGCAATTCAAAGTTTTTTAATGGGCACACAATTGACCTTTTTTTTAGACCATCACTGGTAAGTAGTTTTTTAAAATATGGCATACATTCAAACAAAAAAAGGGAAAAAGGTAAAACTTGGGGGGTTTTTTACCGGACAAATGAAAAAAAGTTAATTTTTTGGTTTCAACTTTTTTTTTTTTCCCCCAATTAATTTGAATTTTTTTTTATTCAGGGAAAAAGAACTTTAGGGGGTCTGTTAACGTTTAAAAAACACCAAATTTTTTTTTTTTTTGTTTTTTTCAATCCTTTTTTTTAAAGGGTTGATTATTTTATTTTTTGCCTATTAAATCAACATTTTTTTTTAAAAGCATGAAAAAGGTAAACCGGCTTTTATTTATTAAATTTTGAAAATTTGGTCGGCCCTTTTTTTTTAATAAAAAAAAACCTGGGCCCCCAATGGAAAATTCGGAAAATTCAAAAGGGAACCCTTTTCCTTTAAAAGGCCCGGGAAAATTCAAAAAAGGCCCGATTTTTTGAATTTAAGAAAATTTTTAAAGCAAAAGCTATGGGCAGTGAAAAAGGGAAAAACCCCTTTGGGAACCAAAAACAATTTTAAACAAAAAAATAAGGGTTAAGGGCAGTACCCAAAAGGAAAACATTCCCTAAAATAAAAAAAAACCCACTGACGACCAAAGCCAAAAATTTTGGGGGCCCCCCCCAAAAAAACCCCGGGGTGAACCTAAAACAATACCAAGGGGGGCTTTGTAAAGGACCCCGAATGGATCCAAACATCCGGCATAAATTAGAATTTTCCCCCTTTTTAAAAAAAACAAAAATTTTATTTAAAAAACCCTTTAATTTCAAAACCAATGTCAAGAGGCAATTCTCAGGACCTTTAAATGCAGAAACATGACCTAAAGGCCAGGAATTCATTTTCTGGCCCTCGGTTTTATCTCAAAAAAGGGAAAAACTTGCACAAAGGGGGGCCCCTTGACCCCGGAAATGTAAAAATTACTAGCTTAAGAAAAAAGAAAGTTTCAAGAAAAAAAGGGAAACCTCACTGGAAAAAAAATTTTTCAGGGGAAAATCCTACCAACCTGGTGGATTCTTTAAGGGACCCAAAAAAGGATAGGGCAAAAAATTAATGCCTCCTTTTGAACATTTTTCAAAAAACAGGCAGGGAAATCTTAGGGACAATGTTTGGGGGCCCCCCAGGGCCCAGAAGGAAAGGGGTACCTCACAAAAGCCCATAAAACCCCGGGACCCTGGTCCTTTCCCTTTTTAGAAGTAACCAAGGGAAAGGTTAAAAATTTTCAAAGAACAAAAAAAGCTTCAGTCTCCATCCAAATGTTTTCCAGGGGGGACTGCACAAGAAATAACTTGCAGGTCAACAAAACAAATCCAAAAAACAAAAAAATTCCTTTGGGGGGTACCTGGGAAAACAATTACAAAACAATTAAATTTATCGTTCAGGGACTTTACCTGATAGAATTTACCTTTGAAAAGTTCTACTCTAAAAATCTTTGGTTAAAATTATCAAAATTTACCTGTCCAAAGGAGCTTTTTACGAAACCCCTTTTTTAATTATTTTGAGAAAGCCCCCTTTGGTAGTTTAACCAGCATACCAACAATTGGGAAAATACGAAGTTTAAAAAACCCCTTAAAAAGCAGGAACCTAAAGGATCCTTTTTGTTTAAGGTTTTAGGGATTTATGCCTGGTTTAAAGGGATTGTAACCCCTTGTGGATTTGGGAAAAATGAGAGCAGTTAATTTAAAAAATTAAATTTTGTATTAAAAGGGGTGATGGGAAAGGATTATCCCCGAGTTTTTGGGAAAAGGGTAATTGAAGAAGGGTTCCCCCTTAAAAAAAGGCAAGGAAATTGGATGAAAAAAATTATCCCCCGGTTTGGGAATGTTAAACAAAAGGTAACCTGAAAGGATTTTCAGGATGTTACTTTATAAAGGGGATAGAATTTTAGAAAATTTATATGCAGGGATAAAAAAAATTTGTCATTGAAACCTTTTAAATAACCAGGTGCATTTAAAAATTGGGGGAATTTGATGGATGCTTTAAAGGATAATGTAGGTTTGTTTTGGTGGTGGGAAGGTAAGATGTTGCATTTTTGGTTCATGGGTAAAAATGTAGGTTTTCATTTTGGATGGGGTGGATAATGTAGGGTTTTTTGGATGCATGGGGGGTAATTTTTTTTTGGGGGAAAGGGTTTTGGGGGTAAGGTTTTAAGGTATTATTTGGTAAATTTATTTTAAAAAAGATGTAATTTTGGTGGATCTGGTAAAAAGGTTTTTTGGGGTTTAAAATTTTTTTTTTTGATTAATAAATTTGGTTGTTTTTTGAGAGGTAAATATTGGTAAACTTTTTAATGGTGATAATTGGTATGTTCCCTTTTGGGGGTTCATTGGATAAATTGGGTTTTTTTTGGGGTTTGGGGGAAAGGGTTTTTTGGTGGGTTGAGGAAAGTATATATTTTTTTTATTTTTGGAAATTGGTTTATTTTTGGGGGTGCTGGGAAGGGGGGTTAAAGTATTGTTTTTTTTTAAAATGTTAAGGTAATTGGTTGTTTTTGGTGGATAAAAAAATTTTTTGGTATGCATTTTTTTTGATGTAAGGATTTGGATGCATTTTGGGGATGAGGTAAATAAATTGGTATGTAAAATTTTTTGATACTTTGTAAAAAAAATTTTTTTTTTGGTGGATGGTGGGTGGAAAAGGGAGACTTTTTTAGCATGAAATTTTTTTTTGGGTGGGTAAATATTGGTTGTAAATTTTTTGGATAGGTAAAAAAATGGTAACCGGGGGGGGTTTAAGGAAAGAGGAGTATTTTTTATATTGAAAATTTTAAAAATTTTGGATAAAAAAATTATTAAATTTTTAATTTTAAATAAATTTGGATGTTTTTTTACATTAAGGAAAATTTTAAGATTTTTTAAAAAAATTTTAAAAAGTGGGATTCAATTTTTTATAAAAGTAAGGAAAGGGGGTTCACTTTTTATATTTTAAATAATTTTAAAACATTTTGGGGTGCATGGGTAAGGGTAAAAGTTTTCCCGGGAAAAAAAAAATTTTTTTTAAAAAAATAAATGTAAAAATAGGGTAAATAATTTAATTTTTTATATTTTAAATAAGTAGGATCTGTCCCAGCGACTCCCCTCACTCTTGAATAGAATCCCAATCCATATTCGACAGAGCTCCTCTCTGACCCTCTTCAAGAGAAATCTTGATGAGTAGATGGGTAATCGTAAGTTCTACCCTGGGATCACTTCAGGAGCCCTGTTGACAGAGGCCCAGGTTACTAATCTAATGGGGAGGCGAAAGCCATCAATCTGTGGCTAGGCTTATAAATGCCCATGGGCAGATAGCCTAGTACTTACCTATGAACCTATAAGATAATGTAAGTATGTCACTTTTGGTGGATACTTGGGTAAGGATAACATAGGTATGGTACCAATAAAGGCTGTCTTCCAAAACACAAGTGCATAAATAATAAATACAGAGCCTCGTTCCACAAAATTCCACACGCTGTTCACAGGTAAAAACGAAATTTATTTGGCAAAAACAAACAGTAACCTAGGATTTAGCGCTTTTGTCTCCACCCTGGAGACCTCTTCAGAATCAATGAAAAGCACCTCTCCCATACATTTTATACATCCTTTTAGGGAGTGTTATTAAATCAATTAAACAATTACACAATTAAATAATTAAATAATTAATTCATTTGTTTCATACTTGTGAACAGCATGTGGAATTTTGTGGAACGAGGCTCTGTATTTATGCACTTGTGTTTTGGAAGTCAGCCTTTATTGGTACCGAACTGGACTACTATTTTGTGGAAGTAATTTTTATTTCTTTTCTTGATAACGTAGGTATGTCACTTTTGGTGATGAATGTGTAAGGATGATGTATGGATGTCACTTCTGGTGGATGCATGGGTAAGGATAATGCAGTTTTATCACTTCTGGTGAATGCATGGGTAAGGATAATGTAGGGGTGTCAGTTTTGGTGGATGTATGGTTAAGGATGATGTATGGATGTCACTTTTGGTGGATGCATGGGTAAGGATAATGCAGTTATGTCACTTTTGGTGGATGGATGGGTAAGGATAATGTAGGTATGTCCCTTTGGTGGATGCATGGGTAAAGATAATGCAGTTATGTGACTTTTGGTGGATGTATGGCTAAGGATAATGTAGGTATGTTACTTTTGGTGGATGCATGGATAAGAATAATGTAGGTATGTCACTTTTGGTGGATGGATGGGTATAGATAATGTAGGTATGTTCCATTAATTGCATGCATGGGTAAAGATAATGTCACTTCTGGTGGATGCTTGAGTAAGGATAATGCAGGTCTGTCACTTTTGTTAGATGCATGGGTAAGGATAATGTAGGTATGTAACTTGTGGTGGATGCATGGGTAAGTATAATGTAGGTTTTAAAGTAAGTTTTTTAAGTATTTGTAATATGTGTTAGGGAACATTTATTGTTATAATGAAGATAGTAGGGTAAGATTGTATTCTAGGTAATTATTTTTAATTATACCATGACCCCCCCATTATTATTCCAAAACATGCACGCTGATTGGCCAGCGTGCCCATTGTAAATAGAGTTATACTAATGGAAAAAGGTCCGGTTGTCACTTTTTCCATTAGTATAACTCGTTTTAGGCACTGTCTCGCTATGTTAAATGGGTTTAACATATGAGACAGCTTTAAAATAAGCAACGGACATCTCCGTTGCTTATTTTAAAGCTGTCTCGCGATGTTAAACCCATTTAACATAGTGAACATCAAAAAGCAACAGAGATCTTGCTTTCTCTGTTGCTTTTGCTAACTGATGTACTGCGCACGCGCAGGGCAGCATCAGAACTGCCGCTGATGCCAGACATCTGAAGGGCAGCAAACAGGCATTATATTATGCCATTATTTAAGAAAAGTAATAGTTTCTTTTCTTAAATAATGTCATGGTATAATAATGATTGTTGGGTGTGGGTAAATCCAGCATTACCCACACCCAGGCATGGGTTATTGCTATAGTACTGCTTGTTTAAGTCAAATGTCCGAATAACAACATGTGTTTGAATTTTAGTATAAATACCATGATGCTATGTGTTGTGTTTGTTCTGAAGAAGTCAGATGATGTTGCTGACAAAAGCTCTAAATAAACGGTTTGGATACTAGTTTGGCGTGGACTGTTTTTTGACTGGTTCTACTATTACCTTGCATCATTTGGTATCATGTGTGGTTCTCTATAATGTAGGTATGTCACTTTTGGTGGATGCATGGGTATGGATAATGTAGGTATGTCACTTTTGGTGGATGCATGGTTAAGGATGATGCAGGTATGTCACCTTTGGTGGATGCATGGGTAAGGATAGTGTAGGTGTGTCACTTCTGGTGGTTGGATGGGTAAGGATAATGTAGGTATGTTACTTTTGGTGGATGCATGGGTAAGGATAATGTATGTATGTCACTTTTTGTGGATGCATAGCTAAGGATAATGTAGGTATGTCACTTTTGGTGGATGCATGGGTAAGGATAATGTATGTATGTCACTTTTGGTGGATGCATTGCTAAGGATAATGTAGGTATGTCACTTTTGGTGGATGCATGGGTAAGGATAGTGTAGGTGTGTCACTTCTGGTGGTTGGATGGGTAAGGATAATGTAGGCATGTCACTTTTGGTGGATGCATGGGTAAGAATAGCATAGGTATGTCAGTTCTGGTGGTTGGATGGGTAAGGATAATGTAGGCATGTCACTTTTGGTGGATGCATGGGTAAGGATAGCGTAGGTATGTCACTTCTGGTGGTTGGATGGGTAAGGATAATGTAGGTATGTCACTTCTGGTGGTTGGATGGGTAAGGATCACAAAGGTATATTCCACAAAATGCGTAAACAACACAAAATAAAACAGGAAAATAAACCAAAGGAAAAGAGTAGATTTGAGTAAACACTCCAACTTTTATTGTAAGCACTTTCATCCAAAGAGAGTTATCTGGACTTCATCAGACAATAATCTTAAAACAAATGAAAAACTTTTAACATACCCACTAAATGGGTCATATGATCAAAAAACATCACATAATTGGCCCAAGCTTTAAACAAGATTTTTTTAAAAAGTAAACTACCATAAAGTGTATACCCAATTTCTATTGTTGTTACGAATCAGTGCACAGCAACCGATTATAACATTTATTTATTTATTTATTCTTTATTACAGTTTGATGACCGGGATAGTCCACTGGGCCTGGAAGAGCCCGTTTTCAGTGGAGGCCCAGGGAGAAAAGCTCCACAGGATATAGACAATTTTACAATAGTTACACAAAAGTAAATAAAGTAGTAGAACAGTGAAAAATACAGAGATAATATACAATTTGTTAAAAATGTCATAACATTTCTAATCCTAGGTAATGATTTACAAAAGTGAGATTCATGTAGTCTAAACATATTAAAAGCACAGGCATTTCAGATGAAAAAAACATGTAAGTAAAACAATTTTTTTTTTGGAGCATAACATAACGTAACATAAGCATAAATTAATAAAGATATATTAATACATAAAATCATGCTTTAAAAATTAGTTATTAATATAAACATTGAATCACAAATATTTTACTAGAATTATACTCATAAGAAGAAAAATTTTATAGCTTAAAAAGCAGTAGAACTAATTTGTAATACTATTATAAAAATGGCATCATGGTATAACAAATTTAAACTGCCATTATCTTAATACAAGGAAATATATATAGATATAACTTTTTCCTTTATATATGTATATATGTAAAAACTTTCTTAATTAATATACAAACTCAGAGCTTCTACCTCTGTAAAGCTTTTAATTTCAGTAGACACTGAATTGAACAATACTCATTCAACCCTGGGTAATTATGCCCATTTAGCCTCAATTGCCAAACAAGTTCTCTTTCTTCTAATTTTAAAGCCCATGGGCCACCTCTCTCCTCAATGAGCACTTGATCAGTGGCTTTAAACTTAAAAGAATTACCAGGATGAATAGACACATGTTTTGCTAAAGCATTGTGTAGTGTTCCTCTGTTAATACAATATATATGTTCGTAAATACATTCCATTAATTTACGTTCAGTTTTCCCAATGTAAAAACTGTTTACACTTTATATATATATATATATATATATATATATATATATATATATATATATATATATATATATATCTTTATATTAAGATGGGTATGAATAATGTAGGTATGTCAAATTTGGTGGATGCATGGGTAAGGATAATGTAGGTATGTCACTTTTGGTGGATGCGTGGCTAAGGATAATTTAGGTATGTCCGTTTTGTTGGTTGCATGCATGAGATAATATGGGTATGTCACTTTTTTGGATGGATAGGTAAGGATAATGTAGGCATCTCACTTTTGGTAGATTCATGGGTAATTATAAAGCAGGTATGTCACATTTCTTGGATGCATGGGTAAGGATAATGTAGGTATGTTCCGTTTGGTGGATATATGGGTAAAGAAAATGTAGTCATGTCACTTTTGGTGGATGCATGGGTAAGGATATTGCAAGTATGTCACTTTTCATGGATGCATGGGCAAGGATAACGTAGGTATGCTCTTTTGGTGGATGCATGGGTAAAGAGAATATAGGTATGTTACTTTTGGTGGATGCTTGGGTAAGGTTAATGCTGGTATGACCCTTTTGGTGGAAGCATTTGTAAGGATAATGTAGGCATGTCCCTTTTGGAGGATGCATGGGTAAAGGTAATGTAGGTATGTCCATTTTGGTGAATGCATGGGTAGGGATAATGTAGGTATGTCAGTTCTGGTGGATGCATGGGTAAGGATAATTTAGGTATGTTCCTTTTGGTGCATGCATGAGTAAGGATAATGTGGCTTGAACTCCCTCACCTCCTTCAATGGTATCAACTCTCACTCGCCCACAAACTAGTAAACCATCCACTAAATGTCCCATCCCTCCAGAATCTACTCCAACCCTATCGCACCACCAGACCACTAAGATCCAGCATCAAAAATCACTTGCAGATCACTAAAGCCAATATCTCTGCTGGTGAAGCACTATTCTCCTGCACCATAGCCAAATTATGGAACTCCCTCCCACCAACAATTACCTCTGTACCATCATGCACCCACTTCAAAACTTTACTAAAAGTGCACCTAAAAACATGCTGGCTATGCCCTTGCAACTCCCACTCTAATATCACCCACCCCATCCAACCACTACCTTTCATTCCACCCCACTAATTACCTTGATTATAGCAAGCTCAGATGCTCATAAGCCTAGTACTTATACAGCAGGAACTTCTTATTGTAACAGTTGTTAATGTCTGTTATGTACTTCTCAGATAAAGATTCTAGTTGTCTACTGATGTACTATGTTCTTCATCTGTAAATATGTTTGTAATTAATTGCTATGTTAATCAAATTGTTAATCGCTATATAATCCAATGTAACTACTGTCTGTTTATTTTAACTGTGGAGCTTTTCTCCCCGGGCCTCCACTGAAAATGGACATATAGGTATGTCACTTATGTTGGATGCATGGGTAAGGATAATGTAGGCATGTCACTTTTGCTGGATGCATGGGTAAGGATAATGTAGGTATGTCACTTTTGGTGGATGGATGGGTAAGGATAATGTAGGTATGTCACTTTGGTGGATGCACTCCCAGTCAACAAATGTAAATAAATAAATAAATAAATAAAGGATAATGTAGGTATGTCACTTTTGCTGGATGCATGGGTAAGGATAATGGATGAGAAGAACATTTGTCTTTGTTAAGTAGGTGGCCTTTAGCTGGTGCAAAATACTACATCGGTAACAACACTCACCACTGGTGTGTTACAATATGTAGACTGCAGCAGGGCCTGCATGCCCATAGGCCAATTACTCACATATGGTTTGGGATTATCCACAAATTAGAAGGAGATGCAGTAAAGCACATGAGGCTGCACTTGGGCTTTGAGGGTAGTACTCCCTAATTTGGACTATCTGGAATTATGGTTGTTAGGCAGAACAGATGGCAATGGTCAATAAAATGAGGTGCACAAGTTCTGGCTTAGAATTTATTTGTTAATAATTCTTGCAATTATTTATAGACATTGTGGATCCAACACTATTGAAACTACATATTTTTAATATTTATGAGAATCATGTCTGGTTTCATTTTCATATGTATAAAGATAAACATCTGCTCCAGGATTATTGGGATATTTCTAGCTGCATTCATGTGAATTTCATTATTTAGTTGTTTATATGTTTCTTTGAATCTTATGGTCTGTTGGGTAATATATTGGTAAATGTTAATAAAGTAGTGATGTTTGCTGAAAAAAACTATATATATATATATATATATATATATATATATATATATATATATATATATATATATATATATATATATATATCCTAAATTTTGGGTACTTGTCCCCATATGATTTTTGGCTAAGTCCAGAATTCTTTTGAAAAGAAGTTGAGATGTATGCAGGGAACCATACCTCTCAACTGTCCCACTTTTGCAGGACATTTCTGCTGTGTACCTCTGCATGTCTTTGCTTAAGAATTTTGGACATTGTTGAAAGTAACGGTGGGACATTTTTAAATTTCGCCTTAATTCACTTAAAAAGTTAATAGAAGAACAGGTTTTTCATCAACATGCACTTTAACGATGAGAAGTATGAAACTGTAATCTCTGGCAATAACTTACTTCTTTATAATTCACAGTGATTTACCAGGAAAATTCAGGGAAAAATATAAGGCAAAATAAGAGTCTTTTTGCAAAGCAGGAACTGTTGAGAGATATGTTTTTCTGCTGAATAAGCCATGCAAAATGAGGCAGCTAGGCTGGTGCTGCTTGTTAGACCTATGTTGAAATAGCAAAAAAATATAAGTGCCAGAACAGATTTTATCTAGTAGAATTGTTTCATACATTGCAACTGATAAAATAGATTTCTGTTATTCAGATAAGTGACATGTTTACAGGAACTGTATGTTGCAACCTTGATAAAGAAAAGAATATTAAATAATGTTGATTGTGTGAGTGAAGTGGTTAGAAACATAACTAATATGTCTCTGTAGTTTGACATTGCTCTGTTCTCTGTTCCATGATGGGTACTGCCTTGTTTGTGTAACTATGTGAATGACGTTATGATGTCTAGTCCCAGGATTCATGAAGCGCGGCCCTTAGGCTGTAGTAGCGCGTGCGATCAAGCACAAAAAATATACATGAAGCGATTCAGGTATGAGCTGTTTCCATGTGCCCACTAGCACTACCACCAGAGCTGCTGCGCACTCATATGTATGCTACCCCACCATGTAGCAGCTTTTTTAGCGCAAATGAAGGTATATAGCAATTCATGAAGTGGTGCAGGCGTAGCGTAAGCATGAAGAAATGTAAACCTAAAACAACGGTTTACATTTTATCAAACATAAAATTGGAGCCATGAAAGCGGACCAAACTTATGTATTATAATGTTAATATATGCCAATGGCTAAATATATATCCAATGGTATAAAAAACATGCACAACATATAAACAATAACATTTAATGTCATGGCCACACTAACACAAAGTAAAACCGCAGTGCATCTGTGCACAAACGGGATCATAAGGAAAATATATTTAGCTGTCAAAAAACTGCAATGTAACACAATTCATGATATCCCCATAATTGTCAATGGCATGCGTGCTACTCCACAACCATGGCGCAAGGGTTGCTAAGGGTCTGTGACAGTGTTCCATGTGGTAACTAGGAATTAGTAGTCAATGCCATGCAAATGAGTCAAGTAATACTGAATTGCAAATGCCCTGCTGGCATAAGGATGTACCACACGGCATAGCAGTACAACACCGAGGAGTGGCCTGGAGCTAACCATGACATCAAGAGAGGGGTGCACCACCATAGCTGTAAGCACATTGGATCATTGCTAATCTGTTTTGCTTGTTGCTAAGCAAAGGCGCAGGATAGGGGTGTGGAAGTAGCCATAGCTTTGCTTAGCTGAGAGCACACAAGGTAACCGAAAGTTCATGTGAACGTGGATGAAAATGCACATGAAACCCGGTAAACGGCTGTGCGTGGTGCGCACCACAGCTGAAACAGGAAGGTTACGGGAAGACAATAAGGAAATGCTGCAGCATGGTAATTGGAGTACAAATGAGTAATTGACACCTAGGAACTCACAGTGGGCCATTGACAACAGCTAACAAGGCTGCTAGCAACTACCTGCAGAACAGGAAAGGGGAGGTGCTGTACAGCAAAGAAAAGAGAACTGTCACAACAGAACAAAGCAAACTTGCAGTAGATCAGCTACATAACACATTTCCCAACACAATCCTGGGTTGTGAAAGTACAAAACAAGAAAGCCAGCAGCTGGATGCTTGCCTGACAATGGGAGGGGAATCGGGTAGAAAATTGAAGTAAAGGGCAATAGATGAATCACGGCAGCCAAGCGTAAGTCAACACCAAAGGTCCCACAATAGCAGTACCTTCTGTAAAACCAATAATTAAGATACCCTGCAGCTGGAATAGCACAAACACACCCAATTACACCATCATCATCCATTGCACAATAGTATAAGGTGTGAAAGCTCCCCACACACACTTGTGTATTCCCAAACACTCTGCACCATTGGTGTATACAGATGGGGAACTTTTAATATGTACATGTTACGGGCCGCCATAGCTTTGATTCACCAGCATGTGTTGGAGACTGATGGTGGTGTGGAGGATGATACTGACAAACATCTCAGGCACCAGAGGAGGAGAAGAGTATTCAGACCCAGGGTAACCTACCAGGGGCTACATGATCTGGAGATAGTAGAGCACTACAGGGTGGACAGGGACATCATACAGCAACTTCTTGATCTGTGCCAGCTACGCCTCAAAGCCAGAAGTAACAGTGGGGAACCCATCCCAGTGGACATGAAGGTATGTGTAATCTTGAGAATACTAGCCACAGGTACCTTCCAAAGGCCAACTGGGGATATCATGGGGATCTCACAGGCATCAGCATCCAGGGTACTCCATCATTTCCTGGATGCCATGTTACCATATGCTAATGAGCACATATACTTCCCCCGAACGCAGGAAGAGTTGGCCAGCAATATGCATCTCTTCCACTGTGTGGCAGACTACCTGGAGATACTGGGTGCAATAGACTGCATGCACATACACATCAAGTCACCACCCGGTGAGCAGGGTAGGCACTACATAACCTGCAAGGGATACCCCTCCATCAACTGCCAGGTCATGTGTAATGCCCAGGGCATTATCATGGATGTGTGTGCTGGCAGCACTGGATGCTATCACGGCTCCTACATCTGGCATGCCTCACAGCTGTATCAGGTATTTGCCAGGGGGGACATCCCATATAGCCACCTGGTGAGAGATGCTGGCTTGGCACTGGAACCGTGGATGATGACTCCCATCAGAAATGCACACACAACCAGGCAAGAATGCCATTATGAGGCACATGGAGAAACCAGAATCATCATAGAGCACGTGTTTGGGATGCTGAAATCACAGTTCCGTTACTTGGACATATCTGGTGGAGCCTTGCAGTACTCTCCTGGCACGTGTGGCCACATCTTCATAGTATGTGCCATGCTACACAATATGATTCTACGGAAACAGCTGCAGCAGGGCAGAATGGTGAAGACCCTCACAGCCCACAACCATTGCCAAGGGACCCACAAGCACAGAGGGACTCAGACCATGAACACCCTGTGCTAGCCCCAGTAGGCAGATGGAGGTGTGCCCAGTATATCCATGCCTTGGCAAAGAGGGAACGTATACACACACACTGTCAGTGTAGGCACTCGTGGACTGACACCCTTCTCCAGCTGCACACACAGCAAACATGGATGGCACACACACATACGTCCGCCTGTAAATTGTCATGTATAGGTGGTCTACTGTGTGCATCCTACATAGGTAGCCCTCAACTATTGTACACACAACCACCATTGGCACAAGGTAAGTCAATACCTGAACAGTAAATTAAGCTATCAGAAAGTGTCCATACTGCATGTAGAGGTTCATAGATATATAGGTAGGTACATACCCAACTGCAGAGGCCACTCATACACATAGGCAAAAAGTGTCTGCTGTTGCCACCCCATCGATTAACTAACTGTCCCTCTGTGGAGCAGATCCAATTGTGGGATCCCTGGGGTGTATCCACTGTTCCCCACCCACTCTGCAAGGATTCCTAGAGTGTTAGTGAGGGGTTTTGTATAATGTATTCAGGGATGTAGTTCCACATAATGGAGAGTATCCATGACAGGAATCTTCTCAGATGTTTACATGTTACATAATATACCTTAACCACAGCTTGCATATATAGGTAGTTCTCCACAGAATAATAAACATGTGGAACACACAACCGCTGAAATGTGCATTAATCACCCTTGCTCTACCAGTGCCTGTTCTGAGAGGTAAGATATCACTGCCAGGATTAGAACACGCAACTATGTACACAATCTTCACAATAACATACCACTAAGCTACCTGAGATGTACCAAGGGCAGTCGTGTATACTGACAGGATAAAACACAAAAGGTAGGAATGTGTTGAAATAGGACAAACTGGCATGTACCCAATGAAAGGTGTATGTTTTATATATATATATATATATATATATATATATATATATATATATATATATATATATATATATATATATATATATATATATATATATATATATATATGTATCTATATATATATATATGTATATATATATATCTTCATACATTATATACATATATATATATATATATATATAGAGAGAGAGAGAGAGAGGGAGAGAGAGATATATGTTGATATATGGGGATATACATATATATGTAGATATATAGATAGGTTAACAACATCTACATAACCTTGGAGGTACATATAAATGGGATACCTACCACATACCGATGTGAGTAATCCCGAGGCTTAAGGTCCGAAAGAACACAGTACTGAAACACCAGATGCACAAGGTGCAAAGTCATGATGTTAAGGGACAGTTATTCAGTGCTTCTGGTGTTGTGGTTCTGGTAGATTGCTGTGTGTAAGTGTGTTTCTTAGGGCTGTAGTGTGTGTAAGTGTGTGTTCTGGGTATGGTGTGTGTTCTTGGGGGACTATAATGTGTGGGTGTGGGTTAGCTTTGTGCATCTGGTTGCATGATCTAGGAGGTAGAATATTAAAGTAGGGGGTGTGGGGTGCGCAGACACCTACATGGGGGGTGTAGTGGAGCTTGGCCACCTGCTCATCGGATAGTTTGTTTGGATGTGGTGGGTAGCAGTGTGTCTGTGTGTGCATGTGTGTATTCCATGTTCATGTTACTTTCGCGAGTTACTGTCACTGTCGGTAATGTGGGGTATGGGAGTCTGGGCCCGATACTGTGTGTGTCGGAACTGTGTGGTTTCAGGATTCCATAGGTATCCAGTATACAACGGTTGAAGTGTTCATATATGTGTATAACATGGACCATAGCAATCACACATTCTGCCACTATCAACCTTTATGAACAAAGAATATGGAGAGTATATGCCTTTACACTATTACAAATATGTGTTATGGACATGAGCCAATGATAGTGTTACCACCTGTCTCACTTTGTGAGGGACAGTCCTCTTTGGGCGGTTGTGTCCTGACCAAATATATTAAATGTGGCAAATGTCCTGGGATTGTAAGACATAATTATGTCCCATATGTATTGTAATAGTTGCATACAATAGTTATTTCTGTATCTACAGTACCTACATGGTACAGGAAACAGGATAAGCAACTAAACTGCTACAAGAATAAACTTATATTTAGGCAAGAAAGGAAAGTTCAATCCCTTGTACTGACCATGGGTTTGTGTCGGCCTGTAAATTCTGAGGTGTGCCCCGAAAATGTCCCACTATGGCCATATGAAAAGGTGGCAACTCTAGCCAAAGAGGGTCAGTCACCAACACAACTACAATGACTGCAAATACCTATGACAGAAATACACAGCTTTCATGTATCAACACTTTATTACATTCTGATGTATTTCCAAAGGGATTCAAGGACTAACATCACCTGCATGCTATACAGGAACCACATAACAGTGCCTTATTGAATCAGCCTGCAATTACCATAGTATTAGTCCACTAAAGGATAGGTGTTCAAATAGGGAAGGAACCCTCACGCACATATTGATTATGTATAAAAGCAGTTCCTACACACCTGCATCTGCTATGCACACCCACCATCACCCCCACACCCAAACAAATTACCATACAAACTGTAATAACATCACAAATCATTCACTCACTGTATGACATCTGCAGAAGCCTTAACATACCTTGTCAGAGACACACTAACATGGCCCTATGTGAAATAGTTGCTGTTATACAATGGAACAGCTGCTGATGTTACAGGGTTTGTTTGCACTAATCCCGTTTCAGAGGGTTGTGTGTACACCGGGATGTGTTAGCAATTACTGAGTAACAGCACAGTATGCTACACTTGTACACCAAATCAAGGATGTCTGGTGAGCACACTGTAAACCACATAACAGTTCATGCATAGCCATACAGCCTTGAGCTGCCCAAACATCCTTGCCAGACTTGAACATCTGCAAAAGTATCAGGTACAAGCAAATCCTGCATAAGTAGCAATGTTCTGAAATGTAACAGCTGTACTCACATGTAGAACAAAATCATCTAGCCATTACACACAATCCATGGGAGTCATAAAGCTAATATATCTTTGTCTGTCTCCATATAGCTGGTGAAATATATCACAAACAACACATCCAGGCTGTCTTCCTTGAAAGTAAGGCAAACGGACAACGTCCAAAAGGAGTACTCAGTTATACACCACTGTTGCCATGGTATCAGCTAATGGAATAGCTGCACAGCTGATGTGCATCTAATTAAGTACTTTGGAGCACCAATTAGGATACCACATGTTACCGATATTTAACTAGAAAAGGATGGGTTATCACACATTCAAACCATCCATATAAACCAGCAGAACGTTACAAAGAAGATTGAAACACAAACAGAAAAGGATTGAATCAACAGTTAACGACACCTTGGGTTATTAATAAGATATGTATTTAGTACCTTTTCTGTAGTATTTAAAGTGCACACAAGCCATATAGTGGAAACAGCTATCTTGCAGTGATGTATTGTTGAGCATAGTAACGCTTGTAGTATTTGTGTGTACTGCTATAGGTCACAAGGAAAACACTGCATACACCACAAGGGATGCTATCTAAGGGCTTTGAACAGAAATATTCCTCTCCAGATGCTGTCAGTGGCAGGGCTGGTCCAACAAGTATGTGCTATAATGGGGATAGTATATGTTGATATATTGTAATGGTAGCCATATGTATGGGTTAATTACTGAGAATAAC